>NW_027308025.1:135000-244000 GCF_047496885.1 Scyliorhinus torazame | reverse complement strand
TCCCCTCCCCAGCAGCCACGGTCTCCCTCCCCTCCCCCAGCAGCCGCGGTCCCCCTCCCCCTCCCCCAGCTGCCGCGGTCCCCGTCCCCCTCCCCCAGCAGCCGCGGTTCCCCTCCCCCAGCAGCCGCGGCCCCCTCCCCCAGCAGCCGCGGTCCGCCTCCCCCAGCAGCCGCGGTCCCCCTCCCCAGCAGCCGCGGTCCCCCTCCCCCAGCAGCATTGTCTCGGGTCGGACAGTTTGATGGTGCTGTTTATTTGATGTGTCTATAATGTTTATTTGGATCTGTTTTCCCTGAGATTGCCTGTCCTGCCCGCTCTTCCCGCGGGCAGGGTGAGGCAGCGCCCGCCGCTGGCATCGGCCTGGAGCTGGGACACAACAAAGCAAAACAGACCAGAAGTAACTGATGGACAAAACAAAATGTGGGGAGTGCCCCAAACCGCGGGTGGAGCACAGCCCCAACAGAACAGGAAAAGAGACCAAACCTCCCCCAATACCCGCCCAATGAAAGTGTGAGAATGGGGGTCAGTCCGGCAGCCCACCCCCTGCGGGGCCCAGCCAGCCCGGAAAGCTTCGAGTGTGCCCGTGGGCAGCGCCTGCCCCCGCTCCAGGGACCCCCGGCCGCCACCCAGCCCTTCCCACGGCACCCACAGCCCGGCCCTCCGCCACCCAGCCCTTCCCACGGCACCCACAGCCCTCCGCCACCCAGCCCTTCCCACGGCACCCTCAGCCCTCCGCCACCCAGCCCTGCCCACGGCACCCACCGCCCTCCGCCACCCAGCCCTGCCCACGGCACCCACAGCCCGGCCCTCCCCCACCCAGCCCTTCCCACGGCACCCACCGCCCTCCGCCACCCAGCCCTGCCCACGGCACCCACAGCCCGGCCCTCCCCCACCCAGCCCTTCCCACGGCACCCACCGCCCTCCGCCACCCAGCCCTGCCCACGGCACCCACAGCCTGGCCCTCCGCCACCCAGCCCTGCCCACGGCACCCACCGCCCTCCGCTCCGCCACCCAGCCCTTCCCACGGCACCCACAGCCCTCCGCCACCCAGCCCTTCCCACGGCACCCACCGCCCTCCGCCACCCAGCCCTGCCCACGGCACCCACAGCCCTCCCCACCCAGCCCTGCCCACGGCACCCACCGCCCTCCGCCACCCAGCCCTGCCCACGGCACCCACCGCCCTCCGCTCCGCCAGCCACCCGAATGGAGATTGGCGGAGGTGCGGATTCCTGAGCAGCGCCTCCCTTACGACAGCCGCCACTCCTGACGGGGGAGAACTGCGGCGCCTGGAGACCGTGTTCCAGACTTTGAGGAGGTCCTGGTACAAGACGGGCAGCGCCAACAGAGAGTTCCGAAGACCCTGCTGGTCCACAGACAGGAGCCGCACGTCGTAGTTCAGGCCGAGCCCCTGGGGGGAGAAATCCGTCGCCAGGGCCCCACCGTGGGGGAGGCTCAGCGTACAGGTAACGCTGCAGAGTCTGAGGGTGGAAAGTGGCAGTCTGGGTGCGGAGGCACACCAGCGCCTGACCGCCCTCCGCCATCGGGAGACTCCAGACCTCCGCAGCGACCCCGTGCAGTCGATTGTCCCAGAGGAACCGAAGCCGGGCTCTCTGGGTGGTGGGACAAAGCCAGGGGGAGGGGTCAGTGACCAGCCGGGACCACAGCATGGAGGCGATCAGCTGGTTTATGACGAGAACTCGGCCCCTGTGGGACAGCACTCGGAGCCGTCCTGTCCAGCGTCCCAGGCCAGCGGTGACCTTGGTCTCCAGCTCCTGCCCGTTCACCGGCCAGGCTCCCTCTGCCGGGCAAAGATGGACTCCCAGGTACAGGCTGTTGGTCCGACTCCAGCTGAAGGGCCCGAGCTCCTCCGGGAGGGGGTCCACCTGCCACGGACCGACCAGGAGTCCGGAACATTTGGCCCAGTTGATCCGTGGGGAGGACGCGGCGGAGTAGACATCTTGGCTCTCTCGCATCCTCCGGGGGTCCCCGGGGTCAGTGACCATGAGGAACACGGCATCAGCGTCCGCCGAGAGGACCACCCCCCCGTCCGGTTCGGGCAGAACCTGCCCCGTGAACCCCCTCCGCAGGAGGCACAGGAAAGGCCCCACGCAGAGGGAATCATGTTGGCCGGACAGGGGGCAGCCCTGACGCACTCCTCTCCCAAAGCGAAGGGGCGCCGTCAGGGACCCGTTAACCTTAATCAGACTCTCCGAGGCGGCGGACAGTAACCGGATCCGGGCGACAAAATGCCACCCGAACCCGACAGCTCGCAGAGTCCCGAGCAAATCCCCGGGCCCCACCCTGTCGAACGCCTTCTCCTGGTCAAGAGACAGGGAGGCGCTCGACATACCTGGTCCCGTGTCTGTTCTTCTTTTCTGTTTTCTGTTTTATTTGTTTTTATATAAGGCGGGAACCGGAAGTTCGACCCGCGGACCTCTGGGAAGTCCCCCCCCCCCCCCCAACCAATAAATTCTGGTGGAGAGGAAACCCGAGACACTACACGTGTAGTGTCTCCCACCCGCCCTCCTCCTCTAACCTAATAATAAGACCCATTGGTGTAAGGTAAGTGCCATATTATATTATTATATTATTAGCATTGTGCAGGTCAAGGATCGGAGGTGGAGGAGCAGTCTCTGTCAGCGAGAGAACCTGAGAACATCTCAGACACTCAGAAGGTAAGTAAGTGATTTTTACTTATTTTCAATGTTATACCTTTTTTCAAATTGTGTGTGTCGGGGGGAAACTAAAGTGACATCACAGAAAAGCTGTGGCCAGAGTGGCTGGTTGGGATTCTACCCTAAATTTAAAAAAAATTTGAGTATTTGGTAACTAATTAAACATAATAACTTAATTATAATTTAGAGGGATATCTAAGCCAGAGATCGGAGAATATTATAGTTAGCTATCGCATTTCTATTAGAAATCTAGTGCTAGGAAACAGATAGTTGACAGTAACTTTGAAATTTTTTTTAAAATATTTTTTTTTTAAAAAGACAAATTTTAATTTTAATTTTAATTAATTGACGCAATGTCAGTTAGAGGGGTGCTGTGCTCTGACTGTGAGATGTGGCAGGTCCGGGAGGCTACCAGCGTCCCGGATGGCTTCATCTGCAGAAAGTGCACCCAACTGGAGCTCCTCACAGACCGCATGGTTCGGTTGGAGCAGCAATTGGATGCACTTTGGAGCATGCAGGTGGCGGAAAGCGTCATAGATCGCAGTTATGTAAATGTGGTCGCACCCAAGGTGCAGGCAGAGAAATGGGTGACCACCAGAAATGGCAGGCAGTCAGTGCAGGAATCCACTGTGGTTGTCCCCCTCTCGAACAGATATACCCCTTTGGATACTGTCGGGGGGGATAGCCTATCAGGGGAAAACAGCAGCAGCCAGAGCAGTGGCACCACGGCTGGCTCTGATGTTCAGAAGGGAGGGTCAAAGCGCAGAAGAGTAATAGTAATAGGGGACTCTATAGTCAGGGGCACAGATAGGCGCTTCTGTGGACGTGAAAGAGACTCCAGGATGGTATGTTGCCTCCCTGGTGCCAGGGTCCAGGATGTCTCCGAACGGGTAGAGGGAATCCTGAAGGGGGAGGGCAAACAGGCAGAGGTCGTTGTACATATTGGTACTAACGACATAGGCAGGAAGGGGCATGAGGTCCTGCAGCAGGAGTTCAGGGAGCTAGGCAGAAAGTTAAAAGACAGGACCTCGAGGGTTGTAATATCGGAATTACTCCCTGTGCCACGTGCCAGTGAGGCTAGAAATAGGAAGATAGAGCAGATAAAGACGTGGCTAAACAGCTGGTGTTGGAGGGAGGGTTTCCATTATCTGGACCACTGGGAGCTCTTCCGGGGCAGGTGTGATCTGTATAAGAAGGACGGGTTGCATCTAAACCGGAGAGGCATAAATATCCTGGCCGCGAGGTTTGCTAGTGTCACATGCGAGGGTTTAAACTAGTATGGCAGGGGGGTGGGCACGGGAGCAATAGGTCAGAAGGTGAGAGCATTGAGGGAGAACTAGGGAATAGGGACAGTGTGGCTCTGAGGCAGAGCAAACGGGGAGAAGTTGCTGAACACAGCGGGTCTGGTGGCCTGAAGTGCATATGTTTTAATGCAAGGAGCATTACGGGTAAGGCAGATGAACTTAGAGCTTGGATTAGTACTTGGAACTATGATGTTGTTGCCATTACAGAGACCTGGTTGAGGGAAGGGCAGGATTGGCAGCTAAATGTTCCAGGATTTAGATGTTTCAGGCGGGATAGAGGGGGATGTAAAAGGGGAGGCGGAGTTGCGCTACTTGTTCGGGAGAATATCACAGCTGTACTGCGAGAGGACACCTCAGAGGGCAGTGAGGCTATATGGGTAGAGATCAGGAATAAGAAGGGTGCAGTCACAATGTTGGGGGTATACTACAGGCCTCCCAACAGCCAGCGGGAGATCGAGGAGCAGATAGTTAGACAGATTTTGGAAAAGAGTAAAAACAACAGGGTTGTGGTGATGGGAGACTTCAACTTCCCCAATATTGACTGGGACTCACTTAGTGCCAGGGGCTTAGACGGGGCGGAGTTTGTAAGGAGCATCCAAGAGGGCTTCTTAAAACAATATGTAAACAGTCCAACTAGGGAAGGGGCGGTACTGGACCTGGTATTGGGGAATGAGCCCGGCCAGGTGGTAGATGTTTCAGTAGGGGAGCATTTCGGTAACAGTGACCACAATTCCAGTAAGTTTTAAAGTACTGATGGACAAGGATAAGAGTGGTCCGAGGATGAATGTGCGAAATTGGGGGAAGGCTAATTATAACAATATTAGGCGGGAACTGAAGAACATAGATTGGGGGCGGATGTTTGAGGGCAAATCAACATCTGACATGTGGGAGGCTTTCAAGTGTCAGTTGAAAGGAATACAGGACCGGCATGTTCCTGTGAGGAAGAAAGATAAATACGGCAATTTTCGGGAACCTTGGATGACGAGTGATATTGTAGGCCTCGTCAAAAAGAAAAAGGAGGCATTTGTAAGGGCTAAAAGGCTGGGAACAGACGAAGCCTGCGTGTAATATAAGGAAAGTAGGAAGGAACTTAAGCAAGGAGTCAGGAGGGATAGAAGGGATCACAAAATGTCATTGGCAAATAGGGTTAAGGAAAATCCCAAGGCTTTTTACACGTACATAAAATGCAAGAAGGTAGCCAGGGAAAGGGTTGGCCCACTGAAGGGTAGGCAAGGGAATCTATGTGTGGAGCCAGAGGAAATGGGTGAGGTACTAAATGAATACTTTGCATCAGTATTCACCAAAGAGAAGGAATTGGTAGATGTTGAGTCTGGAGAAGGGGGTGTAGATAGCCTGGGTCACATTGTGATCCAAAAAGACGAGGTGTTGGGTGTCTTAAAAAATAGGGCAGTAGATGTTGTCTATATGGACTTCAGTAAGGCCTTTGACAAGGTCCCTCATTGTAGACTAGTACAAAAGGTGAAGTCACACGGGATCAGGGGTGAGCTGGCAAGGTGGATACAGAACTGGCTAGGCCATAGAAGGCAGAGAGTAGCAATGGAGGGATGCTTCTCTAATTGGAGGGCTGTGACCAGTGGTGTTCCACAGGGATCAATGCTGGGACCTTTGCTCTTTGTAGTATATATAAATGATTTGGAGGAAAATGTAACTAGTCTGATTAGTAAGTTTGCAGACGACACAAAGGTTGGTGGAATTGCGGATAGCGATGAGGACTGTCGGAGGATACAGCAGGATTTAGATTGTCTGGAGACTTGGGCGGAGAGATGGCAGATGGAGTTTAATCCGGACAAATGTGAGGTAATGCATTTTGGAAGGTCTAATGCAGGTAGGGAATATACAGTGAATGGTAGAACCCTCAAGAGTATTGAAAGTCAAAGAGATCTAGGAGTACAGGTCCACAGGTCATTGAAAGGGGCAACACAGGTGGAGAAGGTAGTCAAGAAGGCATACGGCATGCTTGCCTTCATTGGCCAGGGCATTGAGTATAAGAATTGGCAAGTCATGTTGCAGCTGTATAGAACCTTAGTTAGGCCACACTTGGAGTATAGTGTTCAATTCTGGTCGCCACACTACCAGAAGGATGTGGAGGCTTTAGAGAGGGTGCAGAAGAGATTTACCAGAATGTTGCCTGGTATGGAGGGCATTAGCTATGAGGAGCGATTGAATAAACTCGGTTTGTTCTCACTGGAACGAAGGAGGTTGAGGGGAGACCTGATAGAGGTATACAAAATTATGAGGGGCATAGACAGAGTGGATAGTCAGAGGCTTTTCCCCAGGGTAGAGGGGTCAATTACTAGGGGGCATAGGTTTAAGGTGAGAGGGGCAAGGTTTAGAGTAGATGTACGAGGCAAGTTTTTTACGCAGAGGGTAGTGGGTGCCTGGAACTCGCTCCCGGAGGAGGTAGTGGAAGCAGGGACGATAGGAACATTTAAGGGGCATCTTGACAAATATATGAATAGGATGAGAATAGAAGGATACGGACCCAGGAAGTGTAGAAGATTGTAGTTTAGTCGGGCACCATGGTCGGCGCTGGCTTGGAGGGCCGAAGGGCCTGTTCCTGTGCTGTACATTTCTTTGTTCTTTGTATACCAGTCCTTTGGGTAAAGTGAATAATGTCCCGGACCAGGTGGATGTTGTCATAGATTGTGCGGTCCGGGACTGTGTAGGACTGGTCAGGGTGGATAATGTGGTCCAGCTCGGGGCCAAGGCGCAAACACAGCACCTTGGAAAAGATTTTATAGTCCGTGCTGAGGAGGGAGACCGGTCGCCAGTACTTAAGTCGGCGGAGATCCCCCTTCTTGGGCAGCAGGGCAATGACGGCCCTGCGCCACAAAAGGGGCATCTCCCCGGTCGCGGTACATTCCCCCAGGACCCCCGCGTAGTCACTCCCCAGGACGTCCCAGCACGCCCTGAAGAACTCCACGGTCAGCCCGTCCAGCCCTGGGGATTTGCCCCGTGAGAGGTTGTCCAGGGCGCCGGTCAGCTCTTGGAGGTTGATGGCATTATCGAGCTTCCCGGCGCCCTCCGGGCCCACCTGCGTCAGGTCTTCCCACAGAACTCTGCAAGCGTCCTCGCTGGACGGACCCGGAGAGAAGAGGTCGGAGTAAAAATCCCTGATCAGGGTCCTGACCCCCTCCGGATCCGAGACGAGGGGCCGGTCGTCGGCCAGCAGCGTAGAAACCTGCCGACGGGCCCCGCGTCCTCTTTCCAGCGAGGAGAAGAAGCGGGAGCCGCGGTCCATGTCCGTTAGGAGACGGATCCGCGACCTCACGTACGCGCCGCGGGACCCAGCGAGTTGCAGGTCCCGTAGTGCGCCCCTCTTCTCCCTGTACACCAGCCCCAGGGCCGGGCCTCATCGGGCTCAGCGAGACGTGACTCCAGATCGAGGAGTTCCTCAGCCAATTTGGCGATCGTGGAGTTCCGCCCCGCCGTAGACCCCTCCGTGTACCCCTGACAGAAGGCACGGTTCTGGGCCTTGCCCACATCCCACCGCAGCCTCAAGGAGGGGAAGCCACCCCGCTCCCTTCTCCAGCCGGCCCAGAAACGGCAGAACGAGTCCAGGAACCGCTCGCCCTCCAGCAGCAGGTTGTTAAAGTGCCAGTACGCGGACCGTTTCTGAGCGCGGGACGGGGCGAGACCCGCCCACACCAGGTGGTGATCCGAGCTCGGCACCTGCTCCATGGAGGCCGTCGGAACGCTGCGCAAGTACGTCTTGGAAATGTAAAGATGGTCGATGCTGGACGCTCTGAACGGGGGCCGCACAGAGGTGCGCACCCGCAATTCAGGATGGAGAGTCCGCCAGACATCCACCAAGTCAAAGGACCTAACCAGGTCCCTCAACTCCACCACCGCAGCCAGGCCGCACTGGACTCCGATGCGGTCCTTGTCCTTGAGGGTGCAATTAAAATCCCCTCCGAGGACGATGCACTCTGTTTTTGAAAACTCACCACTATTCTTAGAATTCCCCCAATACCAAAAAGGGCCGAAATTCTAAATGGTGATCGGGATTCTCACTCCCGACTCCGATGCAGGCTTCAGTGGGTGCTATTCAGGTCAAACTATATTTTCAAGTTATCCCCCGGTATAACCCATACCTTCACCGAAGATTTCACCTACTTCCCACTTAGTAGCATCGATCCTGGGTCCCGCATTGCTAAGTAAGTAAAGTAGACTTTGGAATAACCACTATTTCAGGTTAAATTAAGTTATTTTATTATTATATTTTTTCTTTTAAAAGCTGCAAATACTTTCTTTACAGAAAGGAAAAAGACCTTGCTTCTGGGTCCTTCTGGGTGGTTGAAGGGACCTTCAGGCCCACCTTGACAATCAATCTTCTTTATAAAGTCTGGTCTTCTTTAGATGTAACCGCTGATGAGCTCGGTTGCTGTGTCCTGTCTTTCCCATGTACCGAGCTGTGAGAGCTGGCTCTGCTGGCTATCTCTGAGCTGACATTGAGCTGACTCTTTGAATTATAGTCTTGCTGAGATGTATTAGCTGTTTTAGCTCGGCTGCTATGCCTTGTCTTTCCCATGGCCGAGCTGACTGTAATCTGACTCTGAGCTGCTTGTTTCTTTTCTGCTTCTCTCTCTCCCTCCCTCTGAGTTCTGGTTCTGGTTCTGGTAGTTCCTGCCCTGGTCTCTGGGTTTACATATTTTTCTAACAGTTATCTAGTTTTTATGACTATGTCGTAAAGTAACTTATTTCACTTTGATTGTAAAAAGTATCTTTGATCTCAACTTTCTAATCCAACTAAGTATTGATTTTGACATAACTGCATCTCATAGATCTGATTACAGTGTTTCCTTTGTGATGATCAAAATGCTTTGGTTTCAAGAGGTGTTACTTTTAATTCCTGTCATTTCTGTAGTTTTATTTTCCAATTGTGTCATCAGCTCGTAATTGTGACTTTGATGTTGGCTTTGAATTATGTTTCTCCTAGACTGATAGTCTCCAGTTTTCTTTAATTTACCTGGTTTAGCAAATTTTCACACCTAGAATTATCACCAAATTCAACTGAACCTCATCCTTTTTTCCAGCTGCTAACTAAGACAGTTACTTTCAATGAAGGTGTGAGCCATTGTTTTTGGCTTCATTCAAAATCCTGTTTGTCTTGTTTGCTAAGCCTGCTTGAGCCAGGCTATCTGCATTTTACAATCCTCTCCTGGCAGCTGCTGTTCACCCTTTGTGGGATCTTTCCCTGTATCCTCTCATGTTTCTCCCAGACCAGATATTGCCAGACTTCCATGTTTCAAATGACACATCTTTCCATATTTTCAATAACACCCCGTCTTGACATTTAAAACATATCTAAATCACCCTTAATCCCCAGCCTCCGTATTTTTTGCAATAGCCTACCGTGGGGAACCTTATCAAACGCTTTGCTGAAATCCATATACACCACATCAACTGCTCTACCCTCGTCTACCTGTTCCTCTGTGTTATCAATTGTTTTAATATCTTAATTTTACCTGCATCTCCTTTTATCAAATCTTTTCCTGCCATCAGATTCTCTTTTCCTTATACTGCAAGTAATTCTCTTAATCTAACTTTTGATCCAAAATCTTTATTCTCTAAAGCTCCTTCTTCAATGTATTTAACATTCTAAACATGATTATTTTTGCTGGTGACAGTCTTGAGCTCCTCGGGCACTAGGACCCTGTGGAGCTATGCAGTGTCAATTTCAACGCTCAGTTTCAAAGCCTGCAAGCAGCTGACTGCTGCCCAGTACAAACTCTTTATCTGTTTATTCTGAGACCAATTTAACTCTGAACATACTGATTTATCACCTCATAATACTGATCACATTTCTACCTGCCATTTATAACTTTTAATTGATGTGAAACTCGGTTTTGCAAAATACAACATTTTTTAAAAAATACAAACACCAAAGGAAATTCACAATTCCGTATTAGACACACACACACTCATTCATCCGCTCAGATCTTGGACCTCTACTTTGTAGGGTTTCACAAACCCTTATTGAACACGCACGCACGTTTATAAACTGAGATCTTGGACCTCTGTTCAGTTGGGTTTTAGTTACTTTTAACAAAAATTGAGACCCCTCCATGCTGATAAAGTTTCACTTATACAGGAGTTTTTTGCCTCTATTAATTTCTTCCACTCTGGTTCATTGCTTCAACCGTGTTTCACAGCAAGAGGATTATTCTAATTGCCATTTTTCGGAATTCTAAGTTCTGTTCCTGGTTGTCCCTTTCAGTTGCAATCTGAAATTAAGGATAGGTGCCCTTTCTGGGCCCTACCCAAGGCTAACTCAGGCACTATCTTCCTGTTTTAGTTAAGGGTCGATTGGTTATTGGTCTCTAAAGATTCTAGGCGTCCTCTATTTCTTTAGGATTTAACCTCACAATCTGCCTTACTCTAAGGATGATTTATTTTTTGCCTCCTTTTACCAGTAATGGATGCAAGATTTTTAGTGCTGTCACCAAGATGTCTTGCAGATTTTTTCTCAGGGTCAGCATCTTCTAATTTGCTGATTTCACACCCAACCTGAGTTTTATGTCCCCTCGATCCACAGTATATCCTTCCAGAAATCAATCACATGACTTTCCAGACTAAACTCGGCAGGTAAAGTCTGACTCACAAATTGACCAGAAACTTCTAATATTCTCGCCTTTGTGCCAGTTAGGAACTTCTAATATTCTAACCGTTTGTTGGGAACTAGAAACTAGATTTATAAAGATCGCGGCCTAGTTTCAGGAGCCGTTCGGAGGAGGAGGAGCAGTCAGGGAGAGAAACTGAGAACATCTAAGACTCTCAGAAGGTAAGAAGGTAAGTAAGTGATTTTTTACTCATTTTTACTTTTATTCCTTTTTCAAATTGTGTGCGTCGGGGGTAAACTGAAGTGACATCACAGAAACGCTGTGGCCTGAGTGGCTGGTTGGGAATCTACACTAAATTTAAAAAATTAAGCATTGGTAACTAATTAAACATAATTACTTAATTATAATTTAGAGGGGTATCTAAGCCAGAGATCTGAGAGTACTATATTTAGCTTTCGCATTTATATGAGAAATCTAGTGCTAGGAAACAGATAGTTAACAGTAACTTTAAAAACATTTAAAAAAATATATTTACATTTCTTAAAAAACTTTTAATTTTAATTAATTGACGCAATGTCAGTTAGAGGGGTACAGTGCTCTGACTGAGATGTGGCAGGTCCGGGAGGCTTCGAGCATCCCGGATGGCTTCATCTGCAGAAACTGCACCCAACTGGAGCTCCTCACACACCGCATGGTGCGGTTGGAGTAGCAATTGGATGCACTTAGGAGCATGCAGGTGGCGGAAAGCGTCATAGATCGCAGTTATATAAATGTGGTAACACCCAAGGTGCAGGCAGAGAAATGGGTGACCTCTAGAAAGGGCAGGTAGTCAGTGCAGGAATCCCCTGTGGTTGTCCCGCTCTCAAACAGGTATACCCCTTTGGATACTGTCGGGGGGGGGGGGATAGCCTATCAGGGGAAAACAGCAGCAGCCAGAGCAGTGGCACCACGGCTGGCTCTGGTGTTCAGAAGGGAGGGTCAAAGCGCAGAAGAGTAATAGTAATAGGGGACTCTACAGTCAGGGGCACAGATAGGTGCTTCTGTGGACGTGAAAGAGACTCCAGGATTGTATGTTGCCTCCCTGGTGCCAGGGTCCAGGATGTCTCCGAACGGGTAGAGGGCATCCTAAAGGGGGAGGGCAAACAGGCAGAGGTTGTTGTACATATTGGTACTAACGGCATAGGCAGGAAGGGGCATGAGGTCCTGCAGCAGGAGTTCAGGGAGCTAGGCAGAAAGTTAAAAGACAGGACCTCTAGGGTTGTAATCTTGGGATTACGCCCTGTGCCACGTGCCAGTGAGGCTAGAAATAGGAAGATAGAGCAGCTAAACACATGGCTAAGCAGCTGGTGTAGGAGGGAGGATTTCCGTTATCTGGACCACTGGGAGCTCTTCCGGGGCAGGTGTGACCTATATAAGAAGGACGGGTTGCATCTAAACTGGCGAGTCATAAATACCCTGGCCGCGAGGTTCGCTAGTGTCACACGGGAAGGTTTAAACTAGTATGGCAGGGGGGTGGGCAAGGGAGCAATAGGTCAGAAAGTGAGAGCATTGAGGGAGAATTGGGGAATAGGGACAGTGGGGCTCTGAGACAGAGCAGACTGGAAGAAGTTGCTGAACACAGCGGGTCTGGTGGCCTGAAGTGCATATGTTTTAATGCAAGAAGTATTACGGGTAAGGCAGGTGAACTTAGAGCTTGGATTAGTACTTGGAACTATGGTGTTGTTGCCATTACAGAGACCTGGTTGAGAGAAGGGCAGGATTGGCAGCTAAACGTTCCAGGATTTAGATGTTTCAGGCGGGATAGAGCGGGATGTAAAAGGAGTGGAGGAGATGCGCTACTGGTTAGGGAGAATATCACAGCTGTACTGCGGGAGGACACCTCAGAGGGCAGTGAGGCTATATGGGTAGAGGTTAGGAATAAGAAGGGTGCAGTCACAATGTTGGGGGTTTACTACAGGCCTAAAAACAGCCAGCGGGAGATGGAGGAGCAGATAGGTAGATAGGTAGACAATATTAGGCGGGAACTGAAGAACATAGGTTGGGGGCGGATGTTTGAGGGAAAATCAACATCTGACTTGTGGCAGGCTTTCAAGTGTCAGTTGAAAGGAATTCAGGACCGGCATGTTCCTGTGAGGAAGAAGGATAAATGCGGCAATTTTCGGGAACCTTGGATAACGAGAGATATTGTAGGCCTCGTCAAAAATAAAAAGGAGGCATTTGTCAGGGCTAAAAGGCTGGGAACAGACGAAGCCTGTGTGGAATATAAGGAAAGTAGGAAGGGCCTTAAGCAAGGAGTCAGGAGGGCTAGAAGGGGTCACGAAAAGTCATTGGCAAATAGGGTTAAGGAAAATCCCAAGGCCATTTACACGTACATAAAAAAGCAAGAGGGTAGCCAGGGAAAGGGTTGGCCCACTGAAGGATAGGCAAGGGAATCTATGTGTGGAGCCAGAGGAAATGGGCGAGGTACTAAATGAATACTTTGCATCAGTATTCAGCAAAGAGAAGGAATTGGTAGATGTTCAGTCTGGAGAAGGGTAGCCTGGGTCACATTGAGATCCAAAAAGACGAGGTGTTGGGTGCCTTAAAAAATATTAAGGTAGATAAGTCCCCAGGGCCTGATGGGATCTACCCCAGAATACTGAAGGAGGCTGGAGAGGAAATTGCTGAGGCCTTGACAGAAATCTTTGGATCCTCACTGTCTTCAGGTGATGTCCCGGAGGACTGGAGAATAGCCAATGTTGTTCCTCTGTTTAAGAAGGGTAGCAAGGGTAATCCAGGGAACTACAGGCCGGTGAGCCTTACTTCCTTGGTAGGGAAATTACTGGAGAGAATTCTTCGAGACAGGATCTACTCCCATTTGGAAGCAAATGGACATATTAGTGAGAGGCAGCATGGTTTTGTGAAAGGCAGGTCGTGTCTCACTAACTTGTTAGAGTTTTTCGAGGAGGTCACTAAGATGATTGATGCAGGTAGGGCAGTGGATGTTGTCAATATGGAATTCAGTAAGGCCTTTGACAAGGTCCCTCATGATAGACTAGTACAAAAGGTGAAGTCACACGGGATCAGGGGTGAGCTAGCAAGGTGGATACAGAACTGGCTAGGTCATAGAAGGCAGAGAGTAGCAATAGAAGGATGCTTTTCGAATTGAAGGGCTGCGACCAGTGGTGTTCCACAGGGATCAGTGCTGGGACCTTTGCTGTTTGTAGTAGATATAAATGATTTGGAGGAAAATGTAAGTTGTCTGATTAGTAAGTTTGCAGACGACACAAAGGTTGGTGGAATTGCGGATAGCGATGAGGACTGTCAGAGGATACAGCAGGATTTAGATTGTTTGGAGACTTGGGCGGAGAGATGGCAGACGGAGTTTAATCCCGACAAATGTGAGGTAATGCATTTTGGAAGGTCTAATGCAGGTAGGGAATATACAGTGAATGGTAGAACCCTCAAGAGTATTGAATGTCAAAGAGATCGAGGAGTACAGGTCCACAGCTCACTGAAAGGGGCAACACAGGTGGAGAAGGTAGTCAAGAAGGCATGCTTGCCTTCATTGGCCGGGGCATTGAGTATACGAATTGGCAAGTCATGTAGCAGCTGTATAGAACCTTAGTTAGGCCACACTTGGAGTATAGTGTTCAATTCTGGTCGCCACACTACCTGAAGGATGTGGAGGCTTTAGAGAGGGTGCAGAAGAGATTCACTAGATTGTTGCCTGGTATGGAGGGCGTTAGCTATGAGGAGCGGTTGAATAAACTCGGTTTGTTCTCACTGGAACGAAGGAGGTTGAGGGGCGACCTGATAGAGGTCTACAAAATTATGAGGGGTATAGACAGAGTGGATAGTCAGAGGCTTTTCCCCAGGGTAGAGGGGTCAATTACTAGGGGGCATAGGTTTAAGGTGAGAGGGGCAAGGTTTAGAGTAGATGTACGAGGCAAGTTTTTTACGCAGAGGGTAGTGGGTGCCTGGAACTCGCTACCGGAGGAGGTGGTGGAAGCAGGGACGATGGTGACATTTAAGGGGCATCTTGACAAATACATGAATAGGATGGGAATGGAGGGATACGGACCCAGGAAGTGTAGAAGATTGTAGTTTAGTCGGTCAGCATGGTCGGCACGGGCTTGGAGGGCCGAAGGGCCTGTTCCTGTGCTGTACATTTCTTTGTTCTTTGTTCTTTGTTCTAATATTCTAGCCTCCATTCTGCTGATTTAGAAACTTCTAATATTCTAGGTCACGGTGCTGGATGCCATGGAGAAAGCAAAACAACCCGCTTGGCGTAATTAACACGGCTTTAATTAAACGTTGGGCGCCATGATTTTGAAAACTCACCACTATTCTTAGACATCCCCCTATACCAAAAAGGGCCGAGATTCTAAATGGTGATCAGGATTCTCACTCCGCGACTCCGATGCAAGCTTCAGTGGGTGCTATTCAGGTCAAACTATGTTTTCTAGTTATCCCCCGGTATAACCCATACCTTCACCGAAGATTTCATCTACTTCCCACTTAGTAGCATCGATCCTGGGTCCCGCATTGCTAAGTAAGTAAAGTACACTTTGGAATAACCACTATTTCAGGTTAAATTAAGTTATTTTATTATTATATTTTTTCTTTTAAAAGCTGCAAATACTTTCTTTACAGAAAGGAAAAATACCTTGCTTCTGGATCCTTCTGGGTGGTTGAAGGGACCCTCAGGCCCACCTTGACAATCAATCTTCTTTATAAAGTCTGGTCTTCTTTAGATGTAATCGCTGATGAGCTCGGTTGCTGTGTCCTGTCTTTCCCATGTACCGAGCTGTGAGAGCTGGCTCTGTTGGTATCTCTGAGCTGACATAGAGCTGACTCTTTAAATTCTAGTCTTCCTGAGATGTATTAGCTGTTTTAGCTCGGCTGCTATGCCTTGTCTTTCCCATGGCCGAGCTGACTGTAATCTGACTCTGAGCTGCTTGTTTCTTCTCTGCTTCTCTCTCTCCCTCCCTCTGAGTTCTGGTTCTGGTTCTTGTAGTTCCTGCCCTGGTCCCTGGGTTTACATATTTTTCTAACAGTTATCTAGTTTTTATGACTATATCGTAAAGTAACTTATTTCACTTTGATTGTAAAAAGTATCTTTGATCTAAACCTTCTAATCCAACTAAGTATTCATTTTGACATAACTTCATCTCATAGATCTGATTACAGTGTTTCCTTTGTGATGATCAAAATGCTTTGGTTTCAAGAGGTGTTACTTTTAATTCCTGTCATTGCTGTAGTTTTATTTTCCAATTGTGTCCTCAGCTCATAATTTTGACTTTGATTTTGTCTTTGAATTATGTTTCTCGTAGACTGATAGTCTCCAGCTTTCTTTAATTTACTTGGTTTAGCAAATTTTCACACATAGAATTATCACCAAATTCAACTGAACCTCATCCTTTTTTACAGCTGCTAACTAAGACAGTTACTTTCAATGAAGGTGTGGGCCATTGTTTTTGGCTTCATTCAAAATCCTGTTTGTCTTGTTTGCTCAGCCTGCTTGACCAAGTTTATCTGCATTTTACAATCCTCTCCTGGCAGCTGCTGTTAACCCTTTGTGGGATCTTTCCCTGTATCCTCTCATGTTTCTCCAAGACCAGATATTGCCAGACTTCCATGTTTCAAATGACACATGTTTCAATATTTTCAATAACACCCCGTCTTGACATTTGAAACAAACTACATCATTTGATCAATTATCCCCCCATCTAATTGTACTGACTAACATTTATCCCCTACCTTTATCGTTTGTATGTCCATGTTTTGTGATTTTAAATTGTGCATCGAAATCAATTTGTAAATGTATCCATATCACAGACCAGTGTCTTTTTTCGTTCTTTCCTCAAGTCCAATTACGGTGAACCATAGCCGTAGCCGCTCAGGAAGGTACCAGAATAGCTATATCCGTGTTCCACTACCTCCAAAGCAGTTTACTTCCTTGGGGTAGCAGCACCGTAGAAGCTTCCTCATGTCCCTTAGAAACAGCACACAACTCAGCCCATCAGTAACAAAAAAGGCCATTTGTCCATCACTGGCTGTTTCGTGTCCATTTTTCCGTCATCCAAATTGCTTACCGTTTCTCATTGGAATGGTAAATTATGACATCATGTACACCCACTGGTTCCCTCGCTTCATTAATTTAAAAGGTTCAATTGATCCTGATTCTAACCCTGACTTCCCCACATTAATGTCTAATATTGTTCTGAACCAAGTATGTCTGCCATCCCCGGGTGTACAGGAGAGAATATCTTTCCGACAAACTTCCTTCAAATCCCTTTCGTCTGTTATCATTTCCCTTACAACATTTGTAATACAATATGCCGACAGTATTCGCAAAACCACATCGAACTGTCACTTTTTCCAAATAAATTCTCCCTATTGTTAAATACACAGTAAAAAAAAAATTAAGTCTTATCTTAACACATTACCCATCACCTAACTACACAAATAGACCGTATGTTACAACTTTACATAATTGCAACTGTTATCACAATTTCAATACGAAAAATAAAGTACAATATCGACACATTCCTTCGTGGCTTTGGAACCAATAGTCACTACATATTAAATATGGCGTGTTAACAGCATCAATATTATTTGTGATGTTCTATGCAGTTAAATCAAGAAAGCACACTAAACTACCGCTATTCCCCCTCTATTAAAACATTCACACAGTTTCGAAATGCTGATCAAGTTCTCTAACGGCACACATACCCCCATTATCATACATACATAACAGTGCTAACAATTGACATGACATTTCTTCCTTAATAATGTTTACAGCCCGACAATGCAATAGTGTTTGCTTCATTGGTAATAATTTCCCCCCCTTGGCATCAAGCTCCAAAAATTCTTAAACTGTTGTCGCTTATCATATTGGGGTTCCTCGTCAGTCGCTGCTGTCTGCCGAGACCCTTAATAACTCCACCACATAGTACATACCCCATGGAGACCGCAGATCATCCATCAGCTGATGTCCAGTTAGAGATGTCTGACCGGAGGGTTCACTGTTCAGTAATAATTTGAGATTTTGATGTGTTTCCAACCCGTAAAGTTTTCCTACGGGCTCTATCATTTAATTCCCTCAAATATGTTGGCGATTGTATCATTAGTCCCCCCCCCCACCCCCCGCCCCCCCCAATCCTGTCTAAAACATTCCTTTCTGGAGTGCAGTTCTCTTCCTTCTTGTGAACTGGTTTGTCTGTTATTTACTTTTTCCATCTGAAAAATCAAATGAGCAGGTCAAGGGTGGAGAGGGCCCTATTCTTTAATTTGTACTTTCTATCTTCGTTTGAACACTCCCGAAGTGCCCTCTCCAGGACTTCCGGATTTCTTTTGCCACCATTTCTTTTGTCTCTTTTCTTTTTTTTTTGAACTCATTTTTTTTCCTTATCATTGATGTACATCACACAATGAAGGGCTGTTAAGCCTCCTCCTTCTGTCATTGCACCCCTGAGTGAGATTCGAAGAATCTCAAACTCCGCCCCTTTTGCTCACTCTGATCCAATCTGTCGAAACCTTACCCTGATACATTCCTGATATTGCTACTGCGTTTACTTCACTTACTTTATTTTGATTACGGCCGGACTTTTATGAAGGTAAGTTCCAAATATGACATTTTAACTTCATGATCTGTCCAATCAATGGTGCTAACGGGTTTTAATTCACTGTCTTCCCACCAATTGGGTCATGTGTTTTAATTGTGATACAATTTCTTTTGCTCCAGACACCATGCTTCGCTAAGTCAATGTTTACCCAGATTCTGAACAATCTTGTCTTCACATTTTACAGCTTCACTGATTATTTTCCCTTCAGTTTTAGTTGGTAGTTTCACCCAAACTTCCTCTGTTATCAATCGTTTTAATATCTTAATTTTACCTGCATCTATTTTTATCAAATCTTTTCCTGCCATCAGATTCTCTTTTCCTAATACTGCAAGTAATTCTCTTAATCTAACTTTTGATCCAAAATCTTTATTCTCTAATGCTCCTTCTTCAATGTATTTAACATTCTAAACATGATTATTTTTGCTGGTGACATTCTTGTGCTGCTCGGGCACTAGGACCCTGTGGAGCTATGCAGTGTCAATTTCAACGCTCAGCTTCAAAGCCTGCAAGCAGCTGACTGCTGCCCAGTACAAACTCTTTATCTGTTTATTCTGAGACCAATTTAACTCTGAACATACTGATTTATCACCTCATAATACTGATCACATTTCTACCTGCCATTTATTTACATAGATTACATAGAATTTACAGTGCAGAAGAGGCCATTCGGCCCATCGAGTCTGCACCGGCTCTTGGAAAGAGCACCCTACCCAAGGTCAACACCTCTACCCTATCCCCATAACCCAGTAACCCCACCCAACACTAAGGGCAATTTTGGACACGAAGGGCAATTTATCATGGCCAATGCACCTACCCTGCACATCTTTGGACTGTGGGAGGAAACAGGAGCACCCGGAGGAAACCCACGCACTCACGGGGAGGATGTGCAGACTCCGCACAGAGAGTGACCCAAGCCGGAATCGAACCTGGGACCCTGGAGCTGTGAAGCAATTGTGCTATCCACAATGCTACCGTGCTGCCCTTTTAATTGATGTGAACTTTTAATTGATGTAAAACTCGGTTTTGCAAAATACAACATTTTTTAAAAATACAAACACCAAAGGAAATTCACAATTCCTTCTTAGACATACACACACTCATTCATCCGCTCAGATCTTGGACCTCTACTTTGTAGGGTTTCACAAACCCTTATTGAACATGCACGCACGTTTATACACTGAGATCTTGGACCTCTGTTCAGTGGGGTTTTAATTACTTTTAACAAAAATTGAGACCCCTCCATGCTGATAAAGTTTCACTTATGCAGGAGTTTTTTGCCTCTATTAATTTCTCCCATTCTGGTTCATTGCTTCAACCGTGTTTCACAGCAAGAGGATTATTCTAATTGCCATTTTTCGGAATTCTAAGTTCTGTTCCTCGTTGTCCCTTTCAGTTGCAATCTGAAATTAAGGATAAGTACCCTTTCTGGGCCCTACCCAAGGCGAACTAAGGCACTATCTTCCTGTTTTAGTTAAGGGCCGATTGGTTATTGGTCTCTAGAGATTCTAGGCGTCCTCTATTTCTTTAGGATTTAACCTCACAATCTGCCTTACTCTAAGGATGATTTATTTTTTGACCTCCTTTTACCAGTAATGGATGCAATATTTTTAGTGCTGTCACCAAGATGTCTTGCAGACTTTTCTCAGGGTCAGCATCTTCTAATTTGCTGATTTCACACCCAACCTGAGTTTTATGTCCCCTCGATCCACAGAATATCTTTGCAGAAATCAATCACATGACTTTCCAGACTAAACTCGGCAGGTAAAGTCTGACTCACAATAGACCAGAAACGTCTAATATTCTCGCCTTTGTGCCGGTTAGAAACTTCTAATATTCCAACCGTTTGTTGGGAACTAGAAACGTCTAATATTCAAGCCCCCTCTGCTGATTTAGAAACTTCTACTGTTCTAGCCTCGTCTTACCTAGAAACTTCTAATATTCTAGGTCTCCACGCTGGATGCCATGGAGAAAGCAAAACAACCGGCTGGGCGCAATTCTCACGGTGTTAACACGACGGCTGCCGTGTGGAAAATAAAGCAACACATTCGGCGTAATTGACAGGGTTTTAATTAAAACGTTGGGCGCCATGTTTTTGAAAACTCACCACTATTCTTAGAAGTCCCCCTATACCAAAAAGGGCCGACATTCTAAATGGTGATCAGGGATTCTCACTCCGCGACTCCGATGCAAGCTTCAGTGGGTGCTATTCAGGTCAAACTATGTTTTCTAGTTATCCCCCGGTATAACCCATGCCTTCGCCGAAGATTTCATCTACTTACCACTTAGTAGCATCGATCCTGGGTCCCGCATTGCTAAGTAAGTAAAGTAGACTTTGGAATAACCACTATTTCAGGTTAAATTAAGTTATTTTATTATTATATTTTTTCTTTTAAAAGCTGCAAATACTTTCTTTACAGAAAGGAAAAAGACCTTGCTTCTGGGTCCTTCTGGGTGGTTGAAGGGACCTTCAGGCCCACCTTCACATTCAATCTTCTTTATAAAGTCTGGTCTTCTTTCGATGTAATCGCTGATGAGCTCGGTTGCTGTGTCCTGTCTTTCCCATGTACCGAGCTGTGAGAGCTGACTCTGCTGGCTATCTCTGAGCTGACATAGAGCTGACTCTTTGAATTATAGTCTTCCTGAGATGTATTAGCTGTTTTAGCTCGGCTGCTATGCCTTGTCTTTCCCATGGCCGAGCTGACTGTAATCTGACTCTGAGCTGCTTGTTTCTTCTCTGCTTCTCTCTCTCCCTCCCTCTGAGTTCTGGTTCTGGTTCTGGTAGTTCCTGCCCTGGTCTCTGGGTTTACATATTTTTCTAACAGTTTTCTAGCTTTTATGATTTTATTGTAAAGTAACTAATTTCACTTTGATTGTACAAAGTACGTTTGACTAAACCTTCTAATCCAACTACGTATTCATTTTGACAGAACTGCATCTCAGAGATCTGATTACATTGTTTCCTTTGTGATGATCAAAATGCTTTGGTTTCAAGAGGTGTTACTTTTAATTCCTGTCATTTCTGTAGTTTTATTTTCCAATTGTGTCCTCAGCTCATAATTTTGACTTTGATTTTGGCTTTGAATTATGTTTCTCGGAGACTGATAGTCTCCAGTTTTCTTTAATTTACCTGGTTTAGCAAATTTTCACACCTAGAATTATCACCAAATTCAACTGAACCTCATCCTTTTTTCCAGCTGCTAACTAAGACAGTTACTTTCAATGAAGGTGTGGGCCATTGTTTTTGGCTTCATTCAAAATCCTGTTTGTCTAGTTTGCTGAGCCTGCTTGAGCAAGGCTATCTGCATTTTACAATCCTCTCCTGGCAGCTGCTGTTCACCCTTTGTGGGATCTTTCCCTGTATCCTCTCTTGTTTCTCTCAGACCAGATATTGCCAGACTTCCATGTTTCAAATGACACATCTTTCCATATTTTCAATAACAACTCTCCCACCAGGATGGTGCCGAGAAGAGTGGACACCTTTTGGAAGAAAGTTGCCTGCTGCGGTCCGGCCACGGGAGCGGATACATTTACAAAGTGAATCACCGCTGCCCCGAAACGGGCCTTTAGGTGCAGCAGACGGCCGGGCACCGGCTCCTTGACCCCCCCCCCCCCCCCCCAAGATCTCCGGCTGAAAATGTGGAGCCAACAAGATAGCCACCCCGCCCGAACGTGGGGCCAGGTGACTCATGGAGACTCCGCCTTGCCCCTCCACTGAGCTTCGTCACCCGGATGGCCTGGGTTTCCTGCAGGAAGCACACCCCGTACTTTCCGTCCCGGAGGATAGACAGGAACTGGAGACGGTGGTGCGCGTGGCTGCTGCCGTTGATGTTGAGGCTGGCCATGGTTACCTCCATGTCAGCAGCAATAGTTATCCATCACCTTCAGTGCTCAGAGTGGGGGTACCGCCCCCTCCACTCCCTCAGGAGTCCCACAAGGAACTGAGCAGCTTGGCGCTGCTCCTCCTGGTCTTGATCGAACTCCCGGGCCTCTCTGACAGGCCCGGGCGGAGCCAAGGAGCAGCCCCAGGTTTCCCCAGCTGCCCAGGGCCAGCCGCACACAGTCCGGGTGA
This sequence comes from Scyliorhinus torazame, assembly GCF_047496885.1. Classification (NCBI taxonomy): domain Eukaryota; kingdom Metazoa; phylum Chordata; class Chondrichthyes; order Carcharhiniformes; family Scyliorhinidae; genus Scyliorhinus; species Scyliorhinus torazame. The sequence continues at coordinate 221,761 of NW_027308025.1, read as the reverse complement.
CCATGGTGCGTTCCCAGAAATGTCCGGAGTTCCCCAGGGGGGACGAGGGGAGACTCGGTGCCGGGTGTGAGGGTGCATTCTGCCTCGCTGCAGAGCGCGTCTAAATCCTCCTCCTCACCCGCCACCGAGCAGCCTTCCTCCTCCGAACGGTCACCTCCCGAGCTCGAGTCCCCCGCCACATGGAGTATGGCGGGCGGCACGAGCCCACCGTCTAACCCTTGGCCCGAGTCGACCCCACCCCAGGGTCGTCCTCAGGCAGGTCCCTTGCAGGCTCCTCCCGCGGCTCAGGGCCCGTGGACGGCGCCTCCACCCACGCCGGCGACTCCGGGACCTCGGAGAGACCCCCCCGGAAACATGTCCGGCTTGAAAACAGGGCTCTCCGGCGTCGCCCGCCCGGGTGTAGAGGGCGGGGAGCCTTCCCCGTCCTCCCCCGTCCACGGCCCACAGTGGCACGATGAGCGGTCGCTGCTGCTGCCGGCCCCCGGCGATGGTGAAGAGGAGGCGTCCGGGGAGGAAACTTGCACCGGGCGGGACGGGCCCCCAGGGGCTTCGACTCCGCTCGACCCCGGGTCCTCCTGCTCGGGGGGCGACAGCAGCACGAGTGGCTCGGGGGCCTTGGAGGCCCCCCCCCGGCCTTGCTTCTCTTCATTGTGTGCCCCGGGCCAGGCGTCAGGGGGATGGGCACCAACACGGGAGACCCCCACCCCTCCTCGCCCGGGGAGGGGGCAGCAAACCCCCCCCTTGCCCGGGCAGGCGGCGCTTGCGGGGAGGGGGCGGCTCGGGATCGCCCTGCTGCACGGCCTCCATGGCGGGAGAGGCCCCAGCAGCATCCCCCTCCCCCTCCCGGCTCAGGCGGACAGGAGCCTGGCGGCGGAAGGAGTAGACATGGCGGAGGGAGGGGTCCCGCAGGCCGAGCGTCAGCGGCGCCGCCCCGGACCTGACCTCCCCCAGTAGTTTGGGATGGGGCAGGAGGAGCTCGGTGGGGAGGGAGGGCGGGACGTTTGATAGAACAACACGTTCTGCGGTGGCCTCCAGCGTCTCCACCGCCACGTGTGTCCCGCCCACCGTGAGCCCCCTTTCCAGGGCCCGGTGGGCCGCCTGCTCGGCCCGCAGGAAGAACCCGGCCTTGCCGTACATCCGCGAGGCGGCTACGATGGCCGAGGGGCCGACAGCCCCGCCCATCGCACGGGTGCCCGCCTCAATGGTCATGGTAGGGTGGGCATAGCACTTCACCCCCAGCTACCGCGTGAGCAGGCGGGAGGGCGAGGGCACCGCGGGGGCAGCGGAGCGACGGGAGGCTGCCGCCCCCACATAATGTCTTGTCCGCCCTGCCCCCGGCAGTGGAGGATGCCCCCGAGGTGCTGGCCAGAGGGTTGGGAGGGCAGGAGGCTGGGCCTGCAGCCCTGGATGGTCCCACTCCCACCTCAGCAGAGGGGTGGGAGGACAGGAGGCCGGGCCTGCAGCCCTGGATGGTCCCAGTCCCACCTCAGGCAGAGGGGTGGGAGGACAGGAGGCCGGGCCTGCAGCCCTGGATGCTCCCACTCCCACCTCAGGCAGAGGGGTGGGAGGACAGGAGGCCGGGCCTGCAGCCCTGGATGGTCCCAGTCCCACCTCAGGCAGAGGGGTGATCAAACCGTGATCTTTATCAATGATGAGAAGGCGGAGACAGTGGAAGTTTAAACTGGACAGATATTTCACAGCTGGATTCACACAATACAGACAGCAATGTCTCGTAGATTGTGGAAGTGCCACAAATGTTGTCAAATGCAGGACGTGGGGTCCCTCAGTGTTTCAATCTTGCTGAGAGACTGTCAGCCCACAGGGACAACATTTCTGTTTAATAGGATTGATGCACAAGTTAAAATAGTTCCGTTTCAAAGTTTAAAATAAGCAGTCATTTTTCTGTGCAGCTTTCGGAATCTGTCAGTGGAATTTACTTCACACAGGCAAGTTTAACAAGTGTATGGGGAACTGATTAGAAGTTTTGATGGAGATATTCCTGTATTATGGAAATGTGTGAGATCTATTTCGGGTTGGGAAATGGATTGAGGATCAAAGGAAGCAGTTGTTTTTTAACTACATTAGACTGAGAGCCTTGAAGATTCACAACTTCCATGTGCTGTGAGAAAGGATTGATTAACCAAGGCCTATTATTCAAATACTTCAGACAAGTGAATAAGCTACAGGAACATTGAATATACAGACAGAGACAAGCAGACACCTGTAATCGGAGCTTAAACTTCACGTTTGAATGTGAAGGGCTGAAATAAACAAGAGACCACCCTGGGATTCGGTGCAATTTAAGTTCTGCTTTTCCAAAAAATAAAAATAACTATCTGCAATGAAAAATTCCTTGGACAGGACAGAGGGATTTTGACTCTGTATTTAATCCCAGACAGTATTTGTGTTGTGGGTGTTTGATGGGCAGTGTAGATGGAGCTTTACTCTGAAACACTGGAATTCAGTCTCAGGGCTGATTTAATCAAAATGCTTCAGAATAATAATTGATATTGTACATCTCGTGTGTGTCTCAGTGACAGCTCTGAAACATGTACAGCACAATCTCATCCTGTTTCTGTGTCTCTCTCTCTCTCGCTGAAATTAGCTGGTCCATTTCCTAAATTACTCCTGACTAGATTTCAAAAGGGCTCCATTGCCTGTGAAGCAGTTTGTGATACCCAAAGGTTATGAAAAGTGCTTTAGAAAAGTCTGTCCCCAAGCTGCTGTGAGGATGTTCAGAGTCAGTGTGTGACTTGGGTCACACACAGGCCAGATACACCTCTCCAAGTTAAAGGTGGAGAATGGATCTCGCTCCATTTGAAAGATGTATTGACCCAGTCTGTCTGAGTTTGAGTATCTGTGTTTCTGTACACGTGTGTGTGTGTTGGGGGGGGGGGGTTATGTGTGGCATTCTTTACGCGGCACTGGAAGTTACACGGTAGCACAGTGGTTAGCACTGCGGCCTCACAGCTCCAGAGCCCCAGGTTCGAATCCCGGCTTGGGACGCAGTCTGTGCGGAGTCTGCACGTTTTCCCCTTGTCCGCGTGGGTTTCTCCCGGGTGCTCCGGTTTCCCCCCTGACGTCCCGAAGGACGTGCTGTTTGGTGAATTGGACATTATGTATTCACCCTCAGTGTACCCGAACAGGCGCCAGAGTTTGGAGACTAGGGACTTTCTTAGTAACGTCATTGCAGTGTGTGACTGTGTGTCTGTGTGTGTCTGTGTGTGTGTGCCTGTGTGTCTGTGTGTGTGTGTCTGTGTGTGTGTGCCTGTGTGTGTGTGTGCCTGTGTGTGTGTGTGCCTGTGTGTGTGTGTGTGCCTGTGTGTGTGTGTGTGTGTGCCTGTGTGTGTGTGTGCCTGTGTGTGTGTGTGTGTGTCTGTGTGTGTGTATGTCTGTGTGTGTGTGTGTGTGCCTGTGTGTGTGCCTGTGTGTGTGCGTGTGTGTGTGTGTGTGTGCCTGTGTGTGTGTGTGCGTGTGTGTGTGTGTGTGTGTGTGCGTGTGTGTGTGTGTGTGTGTGCCTGTGTGTGTGTGTCTGTGTGTCTGTGTGTGTGTATCTGTGTGTGTGTGTCTGTGTGTGTGTGTGTGTGTGTCTGTGTGTGTGTGTGTGTGTGTATCTGTGTGTCTCAGTTTGACTTTGTTTAGTACTGATTGAAGATAATGAGATAGAAAGTTTGATAGAAAGTTTGGCAGCATTGTAGGTGCAAACAATAATGACAGAGACAGTGTGAACCCTGAAGAGAGCGCCATACCTGGGCCCACTCCCCTACCCCGTCGCTGTCACCCCACCTAACCTGAACATCTTTAGATACTGTGGGCAATTTGCATTGATCACCGCCAACCCACCTAACCTGCACGTCTTTGGGCGGTGGGAGGAAACCGGAGCACCCGGAGGAAACCCACGCAGACACGGGGAGGACGTCCAGACTCCGCACAGACAGTGACCCAAGCCGGGAATCGAACCTGGGACCCTGTAGCTGTGAGGCAGCAGTGCTAACCACTGTTCAGTCCCGGCTCTGGGTCACTGTCCATGTGGAGTTTGCACGTTCTCCCCGTGTTAGCCTGGGTCTCACCCCCACAACCCAAAGATGTGCAGGGCAGGTGGATTGGCCGTGCTAACTTGCTCCTGAATTGGAAAAGCTGAACTGGGCTCTGGATTTATTGTAAAAATCTTTTTATTGCCGTTTCCACAATTCTGTGCATTGCGGCTTGTTTACATTTCTCAGAGAGTGAAAAGGCTTTCTCTTACGTTTCTATCGTTACAAACTGTTGCCGTTCAGTTCGGCGTGTCTGCCCCCCCCCCCCAACCCCGCTTTCCCTAACCCTTCCCCTCTCTCCCCCGCAGACCCTCCGTGATGCCCTTCCGGGCCGACCTGGTGTGTGACCCCCCCCTGCTCCTTGTTTACCCCCTTACCCCCCCCCTTCTTTTCTCCCTCCATCGGTTTCAGCCGTGTTCTTTCAGTGGATTGGGGGGGGGTTCCCCCTCCCCATCTCTCTCAGTGGGAGAAGGGGTCCCCCTCCATCCCTCTCGGTGGGGGGGGGGTTCCCCCCTCTCCATCCCTCTCGGTGGGGGAGGGATGTTCCCCCCTCTCCATCTCTCTCGGTGGGGGGGGGGTGTTCACCCTCTCCATCCCTCTCGGTGGGAGGTGGTTCCCCCTCTCCATCTTTCTCGGTGGGGGGGGTTCCCCCCTCTCCATCCCTCTCAGTGGGGGGGGGGGGGGTTCCCCCTCTCCATCCCTCTCGGTGGGGAGGTGGCTCCCCCTCTCCATCTCTCTCGGTGGTTGTGGGGGTTCCCCCTCTCCATCCCTCTCGGTGGGGAGGTGGCTCCCCCTCTCCATCTCTCTCGGTGGGGGTGGGGGTCCCCCCCTCTCCATCTTCCTCGGTGGAGGGGGGGGTTCCCCCCTCTCCATCTCTCTCGGTGGGGGGGTGTTCACCCTCTCCATCCCTCTCGGTGGGAGGTGGTTCCCCCTCTCCATCTTTCTCGGTGGGGGGGGGGGTTCCCCCCTCTCCATCCCTCTCAGTGGGGGGGGGGGTTCCCCCTCTCCATCCCTCTCGGTAGGGGGGATCCCCCCTCTCCATCCCTCTCGGTGGGGAGGTGGCTCCCCCTCTCCATCTCTCTCGGTGGGGGTGGGGGTTCCCCCCTCTCCATCCCACTCTGTGGGGGTGGGGGTTCCCCCTCTCCATCTCTCTCGGTGGGGGTGGGGGTTCCCCCCTCTTCATCCCTCCTGGTGGGGGGTTCCCCCCTCTCCATCTCACTCGGTGGGGGGGGGGCTTCCACCTCTCCATCCCTCTCGGTGGGGGTGGTCCCCCCTCTTGATCTCTCTCGGTGGAGGGAGGGTCCCCCCTCTCCATCCCTCTCAGTGGGGGGGGGGGGTTCCCCCTCTCCATAACTCTCGGTGGGGGAGGATTCCCCCCTCCATCTCTCTCGGTGTGGGGGGATTCCCCCTCTCCATCTCTCTCGGTGGGGAGGGGTCCCCCCTCTCCATATCTCTCGGTGGGGTGGGGGTTCCCCCCTCTCCATCCCTCTCGGTGGGGGGGGGGTCCCCCTCTCCATCTCTCTCGGTGGCGGGTCCCCCCTCTCCATCACTCTCGGTGGGGGGGGGTGTTACACCCTCTCCATCTCTCTCATAGAACATTACGGCGCATTACAGGCCCTTCGGCCCTCGATGTTGTGCCGACCTGTGAAACCACTCTAAAGCCCATCTACACTATTCCCTTATCGCCCATATGTCTATCCAATGACCATTTGAATGCCCTTCGTGTTGGCGAGTCCACTACTGTTGCAGCAGGGCTTCCACGCCCTTACTACTCTCTGAGTAAAGAACCTACCTCTGACATCTGTCTTATATCTATCTCCCCTCAATTTAAAGCTATGTCCCCTCGTGCTAGACATCACCATCCAAGGAAAAAGACTCTCACTGTCCACCCTATCCAATCCTCTCATCATCTTGTATGCCTCAATTAAGTCACCTCTTAACCTTCTTCTCTCTATCGCAAACAGCCTCAAGTCCCTCAGCCTTTCCTCATAAGATCTTCCCTCCATACCAGGCAACATTCTGGTAAATCTCCTCTGCACCCTTTCCAATGCTTCCACATCCTTCCTATAATGCGGCGACCAGAACTGTACGCAATTCTCCAAATGCGGCCGCACCAGAGTTTTGTACAGCTGCAACATGACTTCATGGCTCCGAAACTCAGACACTCTAGCAATAAAAGCTAACACACCGTACGCCTTCTTAACAACCCTCTCAACCTGAGTGTCAACTTTCAGGGATCTATGTATATGGACACCGAGATCTCTCTGCTCATCCACACTGCCAAGAATCTTACCATTAGCCCAGTACTCTGTCTTCCTGTTATTCCTTCCGAAATGAATCACCTCACACTTTTCTGCATTAAACTCCATTTGCCACCTCTCAGCCCAGCTCTGCAGCTTATCTATGTCCCTCTATAACTTGTAACATCCTTCCGCACTGTCCACAACTCCACCGACTTCAGTGTCATCTGCAAATTTACTCACCCATCCTTCTACGCCCTCCTCCAGGACATTTATAAAAATGACAAACAGCAGTGGACCCAAAACAGATCCTTGTGGTACACCACTAGTAACTGGACTCCAGTCTGAACACTTCCCATCAACCACCACCCTTTGTCTTCTTCCAGCTAGCCAATTTCTGATCCAAACTGCTAAATCTCTCTGAATCCCATGCTTCCGTATTTTCTGCAGTAGCCTACCGTGGGGAACCTTGTCAAACGCTTTACTGAAATCCATATACACCACATAGAACATATACATAGAACATAGAACAATACAGCGCAGTACAAGCCCTTCAGCCCACGATGTTGCACCGAAACAAAAGCCATCTAACCTACACTATGCCATTATCATCCATATGTTTATCCAATAAACTTTTAAATGCCCTCAATGTTGGCGAGTTCACTACTGTAGCAGGTAGGGCATTCCACGGCCTCACTACTCTTTGCGTAAAGAACCTACCTCTGACCTCTGTCCTATATCTATTACCCCTCAGTTTAAAGTTATGTCCCCTCGTGCCAGCCATATCCATCCGCGGGAGAAGGCTCTCACGGTCCACCCTATCCAACCCCCTGATCATTTTGTATGCCTCTATTAAGTCTCCTCTTAACCTTCTTCTCTCCAACGAAAACAACCTCAAGTCCATCAGCCTTTCCTCATAAGATTTTCCCTCCATACCAGGCAACATCCTGGTAAATCTCCTCTGCACCCGCTCCAAAGCCTCCACGTCCTTCCTATAATGCGGTGACCAGAACTGTACGCAATACTCCAAATGCGGCCGTACCAGAGTTCTGTACAGCTGCAACATGACCTCCCGACTCCGGAACTCAATCCCTCTACCAATAAAGGCCAACACTCCATAGGCCTTCTTCACAACCCTATCAACCTGGGTGGCAACTTTCAGGGATCTATGTACATGGACACCTAGATCCCTCTGCTCATCCACACTTTCAAGAACTTTACCATTAGCCAAATATTCCGCATTCCTGTTATTCCTTCCAAAGTGAATCACCTCACACTTCTCTACATTAAACTCCATTTGCCCCCTCTCAGCCCAGCTCTGCAGCTTATCTATGTCCTTCTGTAACCTGCTACATCCTTCCACACTATCGACAACACCACCGACTTTAGTATCGTCTGCAAATTTACTCACCCACCCTTCTGCGCCTTCCTCTAGGTCATTGATAAAAATGACAAACAGCAACGTCCCCAGAACAGATCCTTGTGGTACTCCACTTGTGACTGTACTCCATTGTGAACATTTCCCATCAACCACCACCCTCTGTCTTCTTTCAGCTAGCCAGTTTCTGATCCACATCTCTAAATCACCCTCAATCCCCAGCCTCCGTATTTTTTGCACTAGCCTACCGTTGGGAACCTTATCAAACGCTTTGCTGAAATCCATATACACCACATCAACTGCTCTACCCTCGTCTACCTGTTCAGTCACCTTCTCAAAGAACTCAATAAGGTTTGTGAGGCATGACCTACCCTTCACAAAGCCATGCTGACTATCCCTGATCATATTATTCCTATCTAGATGATTATAAATCTTGTCTCTTATAATCCTCTCCAAGACTTTACCCACTACAGACGTGAGGCTCACCGGTCTATAGTTGCCGGGGTTGTCTCTGCTCCCCTTTTTGAACAAAGGGACCACATTTGCTGTCCTCCAGTCCTCTGGCACTATTCCTGTAGCCAATGATGACATAAAAATCAAAGCCAAAGGTCCAGCAATCTCTTCCCTGGCCTCCCATAGAATCCTAGGATAAATCCCATCAGGTCCCGGGGACTTATCTATTTTCAGCCTGTCCAGAATTGCCAACACCTCTTCCCTACGTACCTCAATGCCATCTATTCTATTAGCCTGGGGCTTAGCATTCTCCTCCACAACATTATCTTTTTCCTGAGTGAATACTGACGAAAAATATTCATTTAGTATCTCGCCTATCTCTTCAGACGCCACACACAATTTCCCATCCCTGTCCTTGACTGGTCCTACTCTTTCCCTAGTCATTCGCTTATTCCTGACATACCTATAGAAAGCTTTTGGGTTTTCCTTGATCCTTCCTGCCAAATACTTCTCATGTCCCCTCCTTGCTCGTCTTAGCTCTCTCTTTAGATCCTTCCTCGCTACCTTGTAACTATCCATCGCCCCAACCGAAACTTCACACCTCATCTTCACATAGGCCTCCTTCTTCCTCTTAACAAGAGATTCCACTTCTTTGGTAAACCACGGTTCCCTCGCTCGACGCCTTCCTCCCTGTCTGACCGGTACATACTTATCAAGAACACACAGTAGCTGATCCTTGAACAAGCCCCACTTATCCAGTGTGCCCAACATTTGCAGCCTACTTCTCCACCTTATCCCCCCCAAGTCACGTCTAATGGCATCATAATTGCCCTTCCCCCAGCTATAACTCTTGCCCTGCGGTGTATACTTATCCCTTTCCATCATTAACGTAAACGTCACCGAATTGTGGTCACTGTCCCCAAAGTCCTCTCCTACCTCCAAATCCAACACCTGGCCTGGTTCATTACCCAAAACCAAATCCAACGTGGCCTCGCCTCTTGTTGGCCTGACAACATATTGTTTCAGGAAACCCTCCTGCACACACTGTACAAAAAACGACCCATCTATTGTACTCGAACTATATCTTTTCCAGTCAATATTTGGAAAGTTAAAGTCTCCCATAATAACTACCCTGTTACTTTCGCTCATATCCAGGATCATCCTCGCCATCCTTTCCTCTACATCCCTAGAACTATTAGGAGGCCTATAAAAAACTCCCAACAGGGTGACCTCTCCATTCCTGTTTCTAACTTCAGCTCATACTACCTCGGAAGAAGAGTCCCCATCTAGCATCCTCTCCGCCACCGTAATACTGCTCTTGACTAGCAGCGCCACACCTCCCCCTCTTTTGCCTCCTTCTCTGAGCTTACTAAAACACCTAAACCGCGGAACCTGCAACATCCATTCCTGTCCCTGCTCTATCCATGTCTCCGAAATGGCCACAACATCGAAGTCCCAGGTACCAACCCATGCTGCCAGTTCCCCTACCTTATTTCGTATACTCCTGGCATTGAAGTAGACACACTTCAAACCACCTACCTGAACACCGGCCCCCTCCTGCGACGTCAAATCTGTGCTCCTGACCTCTATACTCTCATTCTCCCTTACCCTAAAACTACAATCCAGGTTCCCATGCCCCTGCTGCATTAGTTTAAACCCCCCCAAAGAGCACTAACAAATCTCCCCCCCAGGATATTTGTGCCCCGCAGGTTCAGATGTAGACCATCCTGTCTGTAGAGGTCCCACCTTCCCCAGAAAGAGCCCCAGTTATCCAGAAATCTGAATCCCTCCCGCCTGCACCATCCCTGTAGCCACGTGTTTAATTGCTCTCTCTCCCTATTCCTCATCTCACTATCACGTGGCACGGGCAACAACCCAGAGATAACAACTCTGTTTGTTCTAGTTCTGAGCTTCCATCCTAGCTCCCTGAAAGCCTGCCTGACATCCTTATCCCCTTTCCTACCTATGTCGTTAGTGCCAATGTGGACCACGACTTGGGGCTGCTCCCCCTCCCCCTTAAGGACCCGGAAAACACGATCCGAGACATCACGTACCCTTGCACCTGGGAGGCAACATACCAAACGTGAGTCTCTCACGCTCCCACAAAATCTCCTATCTGTGCCCCTGACTATAGAGTCCCCAATTACTAATGCTCTGCTCCTCTCCCCCCTTCCCTTTTGAGCAACAGGGACAGACTCCGTGCCAGAGGCCCGTACCCCATGGCTTACCCCTGGTAAGTCGTCCCCTCCACAAGTATCCAAAGCGGTATACTTGTTTCTCAGGGAAACGACCGCAGGGGATCCCTGCACTGACTGTTTTGCACCATTTAAGTTGTGAATCACTGACAGAGTGTGATTGGTCAGTTATTGTGCAGAGCTGGAATAGAACTTGTCTTTCCCCAGTCAGAGGCCAGAAAGCAAACACGTGGCACAGCCGCTTTTAACAATAATTGCAAAGCAACCTGAAAAAAGATAGACCTCCCTCTAATTATTAAATGTGCGTCTGCTTTTATTGGGAATACAGAAAATGAGGTAATGAAAGGATGTGAGGAACAAGCGGGAAATGACATTGAGGCAGAAGCTGAGCAGTGATTAAATTGAATGGTGGAGGAGGTGTGAGGGACCGTGTAGTCTCCCCATGTTGCCATTTGTTATCAGCTCCGGCTCTGCAATACTCGCTGATGAATGTAGCTGCATGATCATATATTTCAGTTACATCTTTCCCACAGATATTTATATTGTTCATGGAAATAGTTCATTTACATCCAGATTATCCAAAACTAATATCATCTTAAATGTGTGGAACGAATCTCATATCATCGTCTTTTATTCCCAATAACCCAGCCCCAGCCAATCCAATCATCCCGAAGGGAAAATTGCTTCTAAACGATTCACACAGCGAGTGGTTCTGATCTGGTCTGCACGGCCTGGGACACTGGTGCCGGCAGATACAACAGTGGTTTCACAGGGAATGGTAGGGGTGACAGAAATCAAATGTACGTCTCCAGGGAAAGGGCAGTGCAGTGGGATTGAATCATCTGCTCATCTACAGAGCCGCTGAGATCAAACGGAATGAAATGAAACGGAATGAAATGAAATGAAAATCGCTTATTGTCACAAGTAGGCTTCAAATGAAGTTACAGTGAAAAGCCCCTAGTCGCCACATTCCGGCGCCTGTTCGGGGAGGCTGGTACGGGAATTGAACCGTGCTGCTGGCCTGCCTTGGTCTGCTTTAAAAGCCAGCGATTTATCCCAGTGTGCTAAACCAGCCCCAGGAATGACTGTCCTCCTTCGGGACTTCACGCACTTTATCAGCGTTGGGTGTGGTCTGGCTGTGAGATGATGGGACCAACACCTGCAGGTTCCCTCCAAGTTCCCCAGCACCGTGAGTATTCTCACTGTAATCCTTTCTATTCACTGTGTCCATGTGTGAACCCAGCGTCCGCTTTAACTCACTGCTTACTTCACAGCATCAACTTCATTGTAAGTCCCAATCTGTCTGACCCTGGGCGCTGCCTGTGCTTTAATATTGAAAACATCTGTGTTGCTCCCAATAAAAGCAGACGCACATTTAATCATTAGAGGGAGGTCTATCTTTTTTCAGGTTGCTTTGCAATTATTGTTAAAAGCGGCTGTGCCACGTGTTTGCTTTCTGGCCTCTGACTGGGGAAAGACAAGTTCTATTCCAGCGCTGCACAATAACTGACCTATCACACTCTGTCAGTTATTCACAACTTAAATGGTGCAATACTGCATGGAGGACATTTACTTCATCCAGGATCTGATTTTATAATTTAGGAACACGTTTGTTTACTCAGCAAATGTATTAATCGGTATTGTGTTTCCCACATGATAGCCAGTTTCCCATATCTCCAAGAACACTCCCTCACACTCTATCTCTCCCCTGCACTCTCTCCCTCCCTCACCCTCACTCTCTCACACTATCCCTCTCTCACACTCTCTCCCTCGCTCACACTCTCTCCCTCTCAACAATCCCTCCCACTCTCACACTCTCTCCCTCTCCCACACTGTCACCCACTCTCACACTCTCTCCCTCTCCCACACTGTCTCCCTCTCTCACACTGTCTCCCTCTCTCACACTGTCTCCCTCTCTCACACTCTCTCCCTCTCTCACACTGTCTCCCTCTCTCAAACTCTCTCCCTCTCTCACATTGTCACCCACTCTCACACTCTTTCCCTCGCTCACACTCTCTCCCTCTCAAAATCCCTCCCTCTCTCACACTCTATCCCTCTCCCACACTTTCTCCCTCTCTCACTCTCTCTCTCTCTCTCACACTCCCTTCATCTCTCACAGTGTCTCACTCTCTCCCTCTCTCACACGCTCTCCCTCTCCCACACTGCCACCCACTCTCACACTGTCTCCCTCTCTCACACTCTCTCCCTCTCCCACACTGTCACGCACTCTCACACAGAGTGGTCCTCACACAGCCAGCAACGTCAGTGCTCCCCCCACACAGCCAGCACTGTCAGTGCTCCCCCCACACAGCCAGCACTGTAAGTGCTCCCCCCATTCAGCCAGCACTGTCAGTGCTCCCCCACACAGCCAGCACTGTCAGTTATCGCACCACACAGCCAGCACTGTCAGCCCTCCCCACATAGCCTGCACTGTCAATGCACCCACCACACAGCCAGCACTATCAGTGCTCCCCCCACACAGCCAGCACTGTCAGTGCTCCCACCACACAGCCAGCACTGTCAGTGCTCCCCCCACACAGCCAGCACTCAGTTCTCCCCCCACACAGCCAACACGGTCAGTGCTCCCACCACACAGCCAGCACTGTAAATGCTCCTCACACAGCCAGCAGTGTCAGTGCTCCCACCCCACACAGCCAGCACTGTCAGTGCTCCCCCACAGCCAGCACTGTCAGTGATCCCACCACACAGCCAGCACTGTCAGTGCTCCCCCCACACAGCCAGAACTGTCAGTGCTCCCCCACACAGCAAGCACTGTCAGTGCTCCCCCACATAGCCTGCACTGTCCGTGATCCCCCCACACAGCCAGCCCTGTCAGTGCTCCCCCACACAGCCAGCATTGCCAGTGCTCCCACCACACAGCCAGCACTGTCAGTGCTCCCCACACACAGCTAGCACTCTCAGTGCCCCCCCCCACAGAGCCAGCACCGTCAGTGCTCCCCCCCCCCCACAGAGCCAGCACTGTCAGTGCTCCCCCACACAGCCAGCACTGTCAGTGCTCTCACCACACAGCGAGCACTGCCAGTGCTCCCACCCACAGCCAGCACTGCCAGTGCTCTCCCTCAGAGCTAGCACTGTCAGTGCACCCCCACAGAGCCAGCACTGGCAGTGCTCCCACCACACAACCAGCACTGTCAGTGCTCCCACCACACGGCCAGCACTGTCAGTGCTCCCACCACACAGCCAGCACTGTCTGTGCTCCCCCCACACAGCCAGCACTGTCAGTGCTCCCCCACACAGCCAGCACTGTCGGTGCTCCACCCCCCATACAGCCAGAACTGTCAGTGCTCCCCACACAGCCAGCACTGTCAGTGCTCCCACCACACAGCCAGCACTGTCAGTCCTCCCCCCACACTGCCAGCACTGGCCGTGCTCCCCCACACAGCCAGCGCTGTCAGTGCTCCCCCCACACAGCCAGCACTGTCAGTGCTACCCCACACAGCCATCACTGGCAGTGCTCCCACCACACAGCCAGTACTGTCAGTGCTCCCCCCACACAGCCAGCACTGTCAGTGCTCCCCCCACATAGCCAGCACTGTCTGTGCTCCCACCACACAGTCAGCACTGTCAGTGCTCCCCCCACACAGCCAGCACTGTCAGTGCTCCCACCACACAGCCAGCACTGTCCGTGCTCCCCCCACACAGCCAGCACTGTCAGTGCTCCCCCTACACAGCCCGCACTGTCAGTGCTCCCACCACACAGCCAGCACTGTCAGTGCTCCCCCCACACAGCCAGCACTGTCAGTGCTCCCACCACACAGCCAGCACTGTCAGTGCTCCCACCACACAGCCAGCACTGTCAGTGCTCCCACCACACAGCCAGCAGTGTCAGTGCACCCCCACACTGCCAGAACTGTCAGTGCTCCCCCCACACAGCCAGCACTGTCAGTGCTCCCTCCACACAGCAAGCACTGTCAGTGCTCCCCCACACAGCCAGCACTCTCAGTGCTCCCCCACACAGCCAGCACTCTCAGTGCTCCCCCCACACAGCCAGCACTGTCAGTGCTCCCCCCACACAGCCAGCACTGTCAGTGCTCCCACCACACAGCCAGCACTGTCAGTGCTCCCCCCACACAGCCAGCACTGTCAGTGCTCCGCCCACACAGGCAGAACTGTCAGTGCTCCCCCCACACAGCCAGCACTCTCAGTGCCCCCCCCCCCCCCACAGAGCCAGCACTGTCAGTGCTCCCACTACACAGCCAGCACTGTCAGTGCTCCCCCACACAGCCAGGACTGTCAGTGCTCTCACCACACAGCGAGCGCTGTCAGTGCTCCCACCACACAGCCAGCACTGTTGGTGCTCCCCCACACAGCCAGCACTGTCAGTGCGCCCACCCCACACAGCCAGCACTGTCAGTGCTCCCCCACAGCCAGCATTGTCAGTGCTCCCACCACACAGCCAGCACTGCCAGTTCTCCACCCACAGCTAGCACTGAGAGTGCTCCCCCCACACAGCCAGCACTGTCAGTGCTCCCCCACACAGCCAGCACTGTCAGTGCTCCCACCACACAACCATCACTGTCAGTGCTCCCACCACGCAGCCAGCACTGTCAGTGCTCCCACCACACAGCCAGCACTGTCAGTGCTCCCACAACACAGCCAGCACTGTCAGTGCTCCACCACACAGCCAGCACTGTCAGTGCTACAGCACACAGCCAGCACTGTCGGTGCTCCCCCCCATACAGCCAGCACTGTCAGTGCTCCCCCACACAGCCAGCACTGTCAGTGCTCCCACCACACAGCCAGCACTGTCAGTCCTCCCCCCACACTGCCAGCACTGGCAGTGCTCCCCCACACAGCCAGCGATGTCAGTGCTTCCCCACACAGCAAGCACTGTCAGTGCTCCCCCACACAGCCAGCACTGGCAGTGCCCTCCCACAGAGCTAGCAGTGTCAGTGCTCCCACCACACAACCAGCACTGTCAGTGCTCCCAGCACACAGCCAGCAATGTCAGTGCACCCCCACACAGGGAGCACTGTAAGTGCTCCCCCCCATTCAGCCAGCACTGTCAGTGCTCCCCCACACAGCCAGCACTGTCAGTGCTCGCACCACACAGCCAGCACTGTCAGCCCTAGCCTGCACTGTCAATGCACCCACCACACAGCCAGCACTATCAGTGCTCCCCCCACACAGCCAGCACTGTCAGTGCTCCCACCACACAGCCAGCACTGTCAGTGCTCCCCCCACACAGCCAGCACTCTCAGTTCTCCCCCCACACAGCCAACACGGTCAGTGCTCCCACCACACAGCGAGCACTGTAAATGCTCCTCACACAGCCAGCACTGTCAGTGCTCCCACCCCACACAGCCAGCACTGTCAGTGCTCCCCCACAGCCAGCACTGTCAGTGATCCCACCACACAGCCAGCACTGTCAGTGCTCCCCCACACAGCCAGCACTGTCAGTGCTCCCCCCACACAGCCAGAACTGTCAGTGCTCCCCCACACAGCCTGCACTGTCAGTGCTCCACCACACAGCCAGCACTGTCAGTGCTCCCCCACACAGCCAGCACTGTCAGTGCTCCCCCCACACAGCAAGCACTGTCAGTGCTCCCCCCACACAGCCAGCACTGTCAGTGCTCCCACCACACAGCCAGCACTGTCAGTGCTCCCCCACACAGCCTGCACTGTCCGTGAACCCGCACACAGCCAGCCCTGTCAGTGCTCCCCCACACAGCCAGCATTGCCAGTGCTCCCACCACACAGCCAGCACTGTCAGTGCTCCCCCTACACAGCCCGCACTGTCAGTGCTCCCACCACACAGCCAGCACTGTCAGTGCTCCCCCCACACAGCCAGCACTGTCAGTGCTCCCACCACACAGCCAGCGCTGTCAGTGCTCCCACCACACAGCCAGCACTGTCAGTGCTCCCACCACACAGCCAGCAGTGTCAGTGCACCCCCACACTGCCAGCACTGTCAGTGCTCCCCCACACAGCCAGCACTGTCAGTGCTCCCTCCAGACAGCAAGCACTGTCAGTGCTCCCCCACACAGCCAGCACTCTCAGTGCTCCCCCACACAGCCAGCACTCTCAGTGCTCCCCCCACACAGCCAGCACTGTCAGTGCTCCCCCCACACAGCCAGCACTGTCAGTGCTCCCACCACACAGCCAGCACTGTCAGTGCTCCCCCCACACAGCCAGCACTGTCAGTGCTCCGCCCACACAGGCAGAACTGTCAGTGCTCCCCCCACACAGCCAGCACTCTCAGTGCCCCCCCCCCCACAGAGCCAGCACTGTCAGTGCTCCCACTACACAGCCAGCACTGTCAGTGCTCCCCCACACAGCCAGGACTGTCAGTGCTCTCACCACACAGCGAGCGCTGTCAGTGCTCCCACCACACAGCCAGCACTGTTGGTGCTCCCCCACACAGCCAGCACTGTCGGTGCGCCCACCCCACACAGCCAGCACTGTCAGTGCTCCCCCACAGCCAGCATTGTCAGTGCTCCCACCACACAGCCAGCACTGCCAGTTCTCCACCCACAGCCAGCACTGAGAGTGCTCCCCCCACACAGCCAGCACTGTCAGTGCTCCCCCACACAGCCAGCACTGTCAGTGCTCCCACCACACAACCATCACTGTCAGTGCTCCCACCACGCAGCCAGCACTGTCAGTGCTCCCACCACACAGCCAGCACTGTCAGTGCTCCCACAACACAGCCAGCACTGTCAGTGCTCCCACCACACAGCCAGCACTGTCAGTGCTACAGCACACAGCCAGCACTGTCGGTGCTCCCCCCCATACAGCCAGCACTGTCAGTGCTCCCCCACACAGCCAGCACTGTCAGTGCTCCCACCACACAGCCAGCACTGTCAGTCCTCCCCCCACACTGCCAGCACTGGCAGTGCTCCCCCACACAGCCAGCGATGTCAGTGCTCCCCCACACAGCAAGCACTGTCAGTGCTCCCCCACACAGCCAGCACTGGCAGTGCCCTCCCACAGAGCTAGCAGTGTCAGTGCTCCCACCACACAACCAGCACTGTCAGTGCTCCCAGCACACAGCCAGCAATGTCAGTGCACCCCCACACAGGGAGCACTGTAAGTGCTCCCCCCCATTCAGCCAGCACTGTCAGTGCTCCCCCACACAGCCAGCACTGTCAGTGCTCGCACCACACAGCCAGCACTGTCAGCCCTAGCCTGCACTGTCAATGCACCCACCACACAGCCAGCACTATCAGTGCTCCCCCACACAGCCAGCACTGTCAGTGCTCCCACCACACAGCCAGCACTGTCAGTGCTCCCCCCACACAGCCAGCACTCTCAGTTCTCCCCCCACACAGCCAACACGGTCAGTGCTCCCACCACACAGCGAGCACTGTAAATGCTCCTCACACAGCCAGCACTGTCAGTGCTCCCACCCCACACAGCCAGCACTGTCAGTGCTCCCCCACAGCCAGCACTGTCAGTGATCCCACCACACAGCCAGCACTGTCAGTGCTCCCCCACACAGCCAGCACTGTCAGTGCTCCCCCCACACAGCCAGAACTGTCAGTGCTCCCCCACACAGCCTGCACTGTCAGTGCTCCACCACACAACCAGCACTGTCAGTGCTCCCCCACACAGCCAGCACTGTCAGTGCTCCCCCCACACAGCAAGCACTGTCAGTGCTCCCCCCACACAGCCAGCACTGTCAGTGCTCCCACCACACAGCCAGCACTGTCAGTGCTCCCCCACACAGCCTGCACTGTCCGTGAACCCGCACACAGCCAGCCCTGTCAGTGCTCCCCCACACAGCCAGCATTGCCAGTGCTCCCACCACACAGCCAGCACTGTCAGTGCTCCCCACACACAGCCAGCACTCTCAGTGACCCCCCCCTACAGAGCCAGCACTGTCAGTGCTCCCACAACACAGCCAGCACTGTCAGTGCTCCCCCCCACAGAGCCAGCACTGTCAGTGCTCCCCCACACAGCCAGCACTGTCAGTGCTCTCACCACACAGCGAGCACTGCCAGTGCTCCCACCACACAGCCAGCACTGTCAGTGCTCCCCCACACAGCCAGCACTTTCAGTGCCCCCACCCCACACAGCCAGCACTGTCAGTGCTCCCCCACAGCAAGCATTGTCAGTGCTCCCACCACACAGCCAGCACTGCCAGTTCTCCACCCACAGCCAGCACT
The DNA here is from genome assembly GCF_047496885.1 of Scyliorhinus torazame. NCBI lineage: Eukaryota > Metazoa > Chordata > Chondrichthyes > Carcharhiniformes > Scyliorhinidae > Scyliorhinus > Scyliorhinus torazame. The sequence continues at coordinate 203,332 of NW_027308025.1, read as the reverse complement.
GCCAGTGCTCTCCCTCAGAGCTAGCACTGTCAGTGCACCCCCACAGAGCCAGCACTGGCAGTGCTCCCACCACACAACCAGCACTGTCAGTGCTCCACCCACACAGGCAGAACTGTCAGTGCTCCCCCCACACAGCCAGCACTCTCAGTGCCCCCCCCCCCACAGAGCCAGCACTGTCAGTGCTCCCACTACACAGCCAGCACTGTCAGTGCTCCCCCACACAGCCAGGACTGTCAGTGCTCTCACCACACAGCGAGCGCTGTCAGTGCTCCCACCACACAGCCAGCACTGTTGGTGCTCCCCCACACAGCCAGCACTGACAGTGCCCCCACCCCACACAGCCAGCAATGTCAGTGCTCCCCCACAGCCAGCATTGTCAGTGCTCCCACCACACAGCCAGCACTGCCAGTTCTCCACCCACAGCCAGCACTGAGAGTGCTCCCCCCACACAGCCAGCAGTGTCAGTGCTCCCCCACACAGCCAGCACTGTCAGTGCTCCCACCACACAACCATCACTGTCAGTGCTCCCACCACGCAGCCAGCACTGTCAGTGCTCCCACCACACAGCCAGCACTGTCAGTGCTCCCACCACACAGACAGCACTGTCAGTGCTCCCACAACACAGCCAGCACTGTCAGTGCTCCACCACACAGCCAGCACTGTCAGTGCTACAGCACACAGCCAGCACTGTCGGTGCTCCCCCCCATACAGCCAGCACTGTCAGTGCTCCCCCACACAGCCAGCACTGTCAGTGCCCCACCACACAGCCAGCACTGTCAGTCCACCCCCCACACTGCCAGCACTGGCAGTGCTCCCCCACACAGCCAGCGATGTCAGTGCTCCCCCACACAGCAAGCACTGTCAGTGCTCCCCCACACAGCCAGCACTGGCAGTGCTCCCACCACACAGCCAGCAAGGTCATTGCACCCCCACACAGGGAGCACTGTCAGTGCTCCCAACACACAGCCAGCACCGTCAGTGCTCCCCCCACACAGCCAGCACTGTCAGTGCTCCCCCCACACAGCCAGCACTGTAAGTGCTCCCCCCCATTCAGCCAGCACTGTCAGTGCTCCCCCACACAGCCAGCACTGTCAGTGCTCGCACCACACAGCCAGCACTGTCAGCCCTCCCCCACATAGCCTGCACTGTCAATGCACCCACCACACAGCCAGCACTATCAGTGCTCCCCCCACACAGCCAGCACTGTCAGTGCTCCCCCACACAGCCAGCACTGTCAGTGCTCCCCCCACACAGCCAGAACTGTCAGTGCTCCCCCACACAGCCTGCACTGTCAGTGCTCCACCACACAGCCAGCACTGTCAGTGCTCCCCACACAGCCAGCACTGTCAGTGCTCCCCCCACACAGCAAGCACTGTCAGTGCTCCCACCGCACAGCCAGCACTGTCAGTGCTCCCCCCACACAGCCAGCACTGTCAGTGCTCCCCCACACAGCCAGCACTGTCAGTGCTCCCCCCACACAGCCAGCACTGTCAGTGCTCCCCCACACAGCCTGCACTGTCAGTGCTCCCCCCACACAGCCAGCACTGTCAGTGCTCCCACCACACAGCCAGCACTGTCAGTGCTCCCCCACACAGCCTGCACTGTCCGTGAACCCGCACACAGCCAGCCCTGTCAGTGCTCCCCCACACAGCCAGCATTGCCAGTGCTCCCACCACACAGCCAGCACTGTCAGTGCTCCCCCTACACAGCCCGCACTGTCAGTGCTCCCACCACACAGCCAGCACTGTCAGTGCTCCCCCCACACAGCCAGCATTGTCAGTGCTCCCACCACACAGCCAGCACTGTCAGTGCTCCCACCACACAGCCAGCACTGTCAGTGCTCCCACCACACAGCCAGCAGTGTCAGTGCACCCCCACACTGCCAGCACTGTCAGTGCTCCCCCCACACAGCCAGCACTGTCAGTGCTCCCTCCACACAGCAAGCACTGTCAGTGCTCCCCCACACAGCCAGCACTCTCAGTGCTCCCCCACACAGCCAGCACTCTCAGTGCTCCCCCCACACAGCCAGCACTGTCAGTGCTCCCCCCACACAGCCAGCACTGTCAGTGCTCCCACCACACAGCCAGCACTGTCAGTGCTCCCCCCACACAGCCAGCACTGTCAGTGCTCCGCCCACACAGGCAGAACTGTCAGTGCTCCCCCCACACAGCCAGCACTCTCAGTGCCCCCCCCCCCACAGAGCCAGCACTGTCAGTGCTCCCACTACACAGCCAGCACTGTCAGTGCTCCCCCACACAGCCAGGACTGTCAGTGCTCTCACCACACAGCGAGCGCTGTCAGTGCTCCCACCACACAGCCAGCACTGTTGGTGCTCCCCCACACAGCCAGCACTGTCAGTGCGCCCACCCCACACAGCCAGCACTGTCAGTGCTCCCCCACAGCCAGCATTGTCAGTGCTCCCACCACACAGCCAGCACTGCCACTTCTCCACCCACAGCCAGCACTGAGAGTGCTCCCCCCACACAGCCAGCACTGTCAGTGCTCCCCCACACAGCCAGCACTGTCAGTGCTCCCACCACACAACCATCACTGTCAGTGCTCCCACCACGCAGCCAGCACTGTCAGTGCTCCCACCACACAGCCAGCACTGTCAGTGCTCCCACAACACAGCCAGCACTGTCAGTGCTCCCACCACACAGCCAGCACTGTCAGTGCTACAGCACACAGCCAGCACTGTCGGTGCTCCCCCCCATACAGCCAGCACTGTCAGTGCTCCCCCACACAGCCAGCACTGTCAGTGCTCCCACCACACAGCCAGCACTGTCAGTCCTCCCCCCACACTGCCAGCACTGGCAGTGCTCCCCCACACAGCCAGCGATGTCAGTGCTCCCCCACACAGCAAGCACTGTCAGTGCTCCCCCACACAGCCAGCACTGGCAGTGCCCTCCCACAGAGCTAGCAGTGTCAGTGCTCCCACCACACAACCAGCACTGTCAGTGCTCCCAGCACACAGCCAGCAATGTCAGTGCACCCCCACACAGGGAGCACTGTAAGTGCTCCCCCCCATTCAGCCAGCACTGTCAGTGCTCCCCCACACAGCCAGCACTGTCAGTGCTCGCACCACACAGCCAGCACTGTCAGCCCTAGCCTGCACTGTCAATGCACCCACCACACAGCCAGCACTATCAGTGCTCCCCCACACAGCCAGCACTGTCAGTGCTCCCAGCACACAGCCAGCACTGTCAGTGCTCCCCCCACACAGCCAGCACTCTCAGTTCTCCCCCCACACAGCCAACACGGTCAGTGCTCCCACCACACAGCCAGCACTGTCAGTGCTCCCCCACACAGCCTGCACTGTCCGTGAACCCGCACACAGCCAGCACTGTCAGTGCTCCCCCACAGCCAGCACTGTCAGTGATCCCACCACACAGCCAGCACTGTCAGTGCTCCCCCACACAGCCAGCACTGTCAGTGCTCCCCCCACACAGCCAGAACTGTCAGTGCTCCCCCACACAGCCTGCACTGTCAGTGCTCCACCACACAGCCAGCACTGTCAGTGCTCCCCACACAGCCAGCACTGTCAGTGCTCCCCCACACAGCAAGCACTGTCAGTGCTCCCCCCACACAGCCAGCACTGTCAGTGCTCCCCCACACAGCCAGCACTGTCAGTGCTCTCATCACACAGCGAGCACTGCCAGTGCTCCCACCACACAGCCAGCACTGTCAGTGCTCCCCCACACAGCCAGCACTTTCAGTGCCCCCACCCCACACAGCCAGCACTGTCAGTGCTCCCCCACAGCAAGCATTGTCAGTGCTCCCACCACACAGCCAGCACTGCCAGTTCTCCACCCACAGCCAGCACTGCCAGTGCTCTCCCTCAGAGCTAGCACTGTCAGTGCACCCCCACAGAGCCAGCACTGGCAGTGCTCCCACCACACAACCAGCACTGTCAGTGCTCCCACCACACGGCCAGCACTGTCAGTGCTCCCACCACACAGCCAGCACTGTCTGTGCTCCCCCCACACAGCCAGCACTGTCATTGCTCCCCCACACAGCCAGCACTGTCGGTGCTCCCCCCCCATACAGCCAGCACTGTCAGTGCTCCCCACACAGCCAGCGCTGTCAGTGCTCCCACCACACAGCCAGCACTGTCAGTCCTCCCCCCACACTGCCAGCACTGGCAGTGCTCCCCCACACAGCCAGCGCTGTCAGTGCTCCCCCCACACAGCCAGCACTGTCAGTGCTACCCCACACAGCCATCACTGGCAGTGCTCCCACCACACAGCCAGCACTGTCAGTGCTCCCAACACACAGCCAGCACTGTCAGTGCTCCCCCCCACACAGCCAGCACTGTCAGTGCTCCCCCTACACAGCCCGCACTGTCAGTGCTCCCACCACACAGCCAGCACTGTCAGTGCTCCCCTACACAGCCAACACTGTCAGTGCTCCCACCACACAGCCAGCACTGTCAGTGCTCCCACCACACAGCCAGCACTGACAGTGCTCCCACCACACAGCCAGCAGTGTCAGTGCACCCCCACACAGCCAGCACTGTCAGTGCTCCCCCCACACAGCCAGCACTGTCAGTGCTCCCTCCACACAGCAAGCACTGTCAGTGCTCCCCCACACAGCCAGCACTCTCAGTGCTCCCCCACACAGCCAGCACTCTCAGTGCTCCTCCACACAGCCATCACTGCCAGTGCTCCCCCACACAGCCAGCACTGTCAGTGCTCCCCCCACACAGCCAGCACTGTCAGTGCTCCCACCACACAGCCAGCACTGTCAGTGCTCCCCCCACACAGCCAGCACTGTCAGTGCTCCACCCACACAGGCAGAACTGTCAGTGCTCCCCCCACACAGCCAGCACTCTCAGTGCCCCCCCCCCCCCCCACAGAGCCAGCACTGTCAGTGCTCCCACTACACAGCCAGCACTGTCAGTGCTCCCCCACACAGCCAGGACTGTCAGTGCTCTCACCACACAGCGAGCGCTGTCAGTGCTCCCACCACACAGCCAGCACTGTTGGTGCTCCCCCACACAGCCAGCACTGTCAGTGCCCCCACCCCACACAGCCAGCAATGTCAGTGCTCCCCCACAGCCAGCATTGTCAGTGTTCCCACCACACAGCCAGCACTGCCAGTTCTCCACCCACAGCCAGCACTGAGAGTGCTCCCCCCACACAGCCAGCACTGTCAGTGCTCCCCCACACAGCCAGCACTGTCAGTGCTCCCACCACACAACCATCACTGCCAGTGCTCCCACCACGCAGCCAGCACTGTCAGTGCTCCCACCACACAGCCAGCACTGTCAGTGCTCCCACCACACAGACAGCACTGTCAGTGCTCCCACAACACAGCCAGCACTGTCAGTGCTCCACCACACAGCCAGCACTGTCAGTGCTACAGCACACAGCCAGCACTGTCGGTGCTCCCCCCCCCATACAGCCAGCACTGTCAGTGCTCCCCCACACAGCCAGCACTGTCAGTGCCCCACCACACAGCCAGCACTGTCAGTCCACCCCCCACACTGCCAGCACTGGCAGTGCTCCCCCACACAGCCAGCGATGTCAGTGCTCCCCCACACAGCAAGCACTGTCAGTGCTCCCCCACACAGCCAGCACTGGCAGTGCCCTCCCACAGAGCTAGCAGTGTCAGTGCTCCCACCACACAACCAGCACTGTCAGTGCTCCCACCACACAGCCAGCAAGGTCATTGCACCCCCACACAGGGAGCACTGTCAGTGCTCCCAACACACAGCCAGCACCGTCAGTGCTCCCCCCACACAGCCAGCACTGTCAGTGCTCCCCCCACACAGCCAGCACTGTAAGTGCTCCCCCCCATTCAGCCAGCACTGTCAGTGCCCCCCACACAGCCAGCACTGTCAGTGCTCGCACCACACAGCCAGCACTGTCAGCCCTCCCCCACATAGCCTGCACTGTCAATGCACCCACCACACAGCCAGCACTATCAGTGCTCCCCCCACACAGCCAGCACTGTCAGTGCTCCCACCACACAGCCAGCACTGTCAGTGCTCCCCCCACACAGCCAGCACTCTCAGTTCTCCCCCCACACAGCCAACACGGTCAGTGCTCCCACCACACAGCCAGCACTGTAAATGCTCCTCACACAGCCAGCACTGTCAGTGCTCCCACCCCACACAGCCAGCACTGTCAGTGCTCCCCCACAGCCAGCACTGTCAGTGCTCCCCCACACAGCCAGCACTGTCAGTGCTCCCCCCACACAGCCAGAACTGTCAGTGCTCCCCCACACAGCAAGCACTGTCAGTGCTCCCCCACACAGCCTGCACTGTCCGTGATCCCCCCACACAGCCAGCCCTGTCAGTGCTCCCCCACACAGCCAGCATTGCCAGTGCTCCCACCACACAGCCAGCACTGTCAGTGCTCCCCACACACACCCAGCACTCTCAGTGCCCCCCCCCCACAGAGCCAGCACTGTCAGTGCTCCCACAACACAGCCAGCACTGTCAGTGCTCCCCCACACAGCCAGCACTGTCAGTGCCCCCACCCCACACAGCCAGCACTGTCAGTGCTCCCCACAGCAAGCATTGTCAGTGCTCCCACCACACAGCCAGCACTGCCAGTTCTCCACCCACAGCCAGCACTGCCAGTGCTCTCCCTCAGAGCTAGCACTGTCAGTGCTCCCACCACACAACCAGCACCGTCAGTGCTCCCACCACACGGCCAGCACTGTCAGTCCTCCCACCACACAGCCAGCACTGTCTGTGCTCCCCCCACACAGCCAGCACTGTCAGTGCTTCCCCACACAGTCAGCACTGCCGGTGCTCCCCCCCCATACAGCCAGCACTGTCAGTGCTCCCACCACACGGCCAGCACTGTCAGTGCTCCCCCACAGAGCCAGCACTGTCAGTGCTCCCACCACACAACCATCACTGCCAGTGCTCCCACCACGCAGCCAGCACTGTCAGTGCTCCCACCACACAGCCAGCACTGTCAGTGCTCCCACCACACAGACAGCACTGTCAGTGCTCCCACAACACAGCCAGCACTGTCAGTGCTCCACCACACAGCCAGCACTGTCAGTGCTACAGCACACAGCCAGCACTGTCGGTGCTCCCCCCCCATACAGCCAGCACTGTCAGTGCTCCCCCACACAGCCAGCACTGTCAGTGCCCCACCACACAGCCAGCACTGTCAGTCCACCCCCCACACTGCCAGCACTGGCAGTGCTCCCCCACACAGCCAGCGATGTCAGTGCTCCCCCACACAGCAAGCACTGTCAGTGCTCCCCCACACAGCCAGCACTGGCAGTGCCCTCCCACAGAGCTAGCAGTGTCAGTGCTCCCACCACACAACCAGCACTGTCAGTGCTCCCACCACACAGCCAGCAAGGTCATTGCACCCCCACACAGGGAGCACTGTCAGTGCTCCCAACACACAGCCAGCACCGTCAGTGCTCCCCCCACACAGCCAGCACTGTCAGTGCTCCCCCCACACAGCCAGCACTGTAAGTGCTCCCCCCCATTCAGCCAGCACTGTCAGTGCCCCCCACACAGCCAGCACTGTCAGTGCTCGCACCACACAGCCAGCACTGTCAGCCCTCCCCCACATAGCCTGCACTGGCAATGCACCCACCACACAGCCAGCACTATCAGTGCTCCCCCCACACAGCCAGCACTGTCAGTGCTCCCACCACACAGCCAGCACTGTCAGTGCTCCCCCCACACAGCCAGCACTCTCAGTTCTCCCCCCACACAGCCAACACGGTCAGTGCTCCCACCACACAGCCAGCACTGTAAATGCTCCTCACACAGCCAGCACTGTCAGTGCTCCCACCCCACACAGCCAGCACTGTCAGTGCTCCCCCACAGCCAGCACTGTCAGTGCTCCCCCACACAGCCAGCACTGTCAGTGCTCCCCCCACACAGCCAGAACTGTCAGTGCTCCCCCACACAGCAAGCACTGTCAGTGCTCCCCCACACAGCCTGCACTGTCCGTGATCCCCCCACACAGCCAGCCCTGTCAGTGCTCCCCCACACAGCCAGCATTGCCAGTGCTCCCACCACACAGCCAGCACTGTCAGTGCTCCCCACACACACCCAGCACTCTCAGTGCCCCCCCCCCCACAGAGCCAGCACTGTCAGTGCTCCCACAACACAGCCAGCACTGTCAGTGCTCCCCCACACAGCCAGCACTGTCAGTGCCCCCACCCCACACAGCCAGCACTGTCAGTGCTCCCCACAGCAAGCATTGTCAGTGCTCCCACCACACAGCCAGCACTGCCAGTTCTCCACCCACAGCCAGCACTGCCAGTGCTCTCCCTCAGAGCTAGCACTGTCAGTGCTCCCACCACACAACCAGCACCGTCAGTGCTCCCACCACACGGCCAGCACTGTCAGTCCTCCCACCACACAGCCAGCACTGTCTGTGCTCCCCCCACACAGCCAGCACTGTCAGTGCTTCCCCACACAGCCAGCACTGTCGGTGCTCCCCCCCCCATACAGCCAGCACTGTCAGTGCTCCCACCACACGGCCAGCACTGTCAGTGCTCCCCCACAGAGCCAGCACTGTCAGTGCTCCCACCACACAACCAGCACTGTCAGTGCTCCCACCACACGGCCAGCACTGTCAGTGCTCCCACCACACAGCCAGCACTGTCTGTGCTCCCCCCACACAGCCAGCACTGTCAGTGCTTCCACACACAGCCAGCACTGTCGGTGCTCCCCCCCCCCCATACAGCCAGCACTGTCAGTGCTCCCCACACAGCCAGCACTGTCAGTGCTCCCACCACACAGCCAGCACTGTCAGTCCTCCCCCCACACTGCCAGCACTAGCAGTGCTCCCCCACACAGCCAGCGCTGTCAGTGCTCCCCCCACACAGCCAGCACTGTCAGTGCTACGCCACACAGCCATCACTGGCAGTGCTCCCACCACACAGCCAGTACTGTCAGTGCTCCCCCCACACAGCCAGCACTGTCAGTGCTCCCCCCACACAGCCAGCACTGTCTGTGCTCCCACCACACAGTCAGCACTGTCAGTGCTCCCCCCACACAGCCAGCACTGTCAGTGCTCCCACCACACAGCCAGCACTGTCAGTGCTCCCAACACACAGCCAGCACTGTCAGTGCTCCCCCCACGCAGCCAGCAATGTCAGTGCTCCCCCTACACAGCCCGCACTGTCAGTGCTCCCACCACACAGCCAGCACTGTCAGTGCTCACCCCACACAGCCAGCACTGTCAGTGCTCCAACAACACAGCCAGCACTGTCAGTGCTCCCACCACACAGCCAGCACTGTCAGTGCTCCCACCACACAGCCAGCAGTGTCAGTGCACCCCCACACAGCCAGCACTGTCAGTGCTCCCCCCACACAGGCAGCACTCTCAGTGCTCACCACACAGGCAGCGCTGTCAGTGCTCACCCTACACAGCCAGCACCGTCAGTGCACTTCCACCCCCCCCCACAGCTAGCACCGTCAGTGCACTTCGACCCCCCCACAGCCAGCACTGTCAGTGCTCCCACCACACAGCCAGCACTGTCAGTGCTCCCACCACACAGCCAGCACTGTCAGTGCTCCCACCACACAGCGAGCACTGTCAGTGCTCCCCCCACACAGCCAGCACTGTCAGTGCTCCCCCACACAGCCAGCACTGTCAGTGCTCCCCACACAGCCAGCACTATCAGTGCTCCCCCACACAGCCAGCACTGTCAGTGCTCCCCCACACAGACAGCACTGTCAGTGCTCCCCCCACACAGCCAGCACTGTCAGTGCTCCCACCACACAGCCAGGACTGTCAGTGCTCCCATCACACAGCCAGCACTGTCAGTGCTCCCCCCACACAGCCAGCACTGTCAGTGCACCCCCACACAGCCAGCACTGTCAGTGCTCCTCACACAGCCAGCACTGTCAGTGATCCCCCACACAGCCAGCACTGTCAGAGCTCCCCTACACAGCCTGCACTGTCAGTGCTCCCCCCACACAGCCAGCACTGTCAGTGCTCCCACCCACACAGCCAGCACTGTCAGTGCACCCCCTCACAGCCAGCACTGTCAGTGCTCCCCCACACAGCCAGCACTGCCAGTGCACTCCCCCCCCTCAGCGAGCACTGTCAGTGCTCCCACCACACAGCCAGCACTGTCAGTGCTCCCCCACACTGCCAGCACTGTCAGTGCTCCCCCCACACAGCCAGCACTGTCAGTGCTCCCACCACACAGCCAGCACTGTCAGTGCTCACACCACTCAGCCAGCACTGTCAGTGCTCCCCCCACACAGCCAGCACTGGCAGTGCTCCCACCCACACAGCCAGCACTGTCAGTGCTCCCAACACACAGCCAGCACTGTCAGTGCTCCCCCACACAGCCAGCACTGTCAGTGCTCCCACCACACAGCCAGCACTGTCAGTGCACTCCCCACACAGCCAGCACTGTCAGTGGTAAACCACACAGCCAGCACTGTCAGTGCACTTCCCCCCCCCCTCAGCCAGCACTGTCAGTGCTCCCACCACACAGCCAGCACTGTCAGTGCTCCCACCACACAGCCAGCGCTGTCAGTGCTCCCACCACACAGCCAGCACTGTCAGTGCTCCCACCACACAGCGAGCACGGTCAGTGCTCCCCCCACACAGCCAGCACTGTCAGTGCTCCCCCACACAGCCAGCACTGTCAGTGCTCCCCCACACAGCCAGCACTGTCAGTGCTCCCACCACACAGCCAGCACTGTCAGTGCTCCCCCACACAGACAGCACTGTCAGTGCTCCCCCCACACAGCCAGCACTATCAGTGCTCCCACCACACAGCCAGCACTGTCAGTGCTCCCCCACACAGACAGCACTGTCAGTGCTCCCCCACACAGCCAGCATTGTCAGTGCTCCCACCACACAGCCAGCACTGTCAGTGCTCCCATCACACAGCCAGTACTGTCAGTGCTCCCCCCACACAGCCAGCACTGTCAGTGCTCCCACCACACAGCCAGCACTGTCAGTGCTCCCCCACACAGCCAGCACTGTCAGTGCCCCCACCCCACACAGCCAGCACTGTCAGTGCTCCCCCACATCAAGCATTGTCAGTGCTCCCACCACACAGCCAGCACTGCCAGTTCTCCACCCACAGCCAGCACTGCCAGTGCTCTCCCTCAGAGCTAGCACTGTCAGTGCTCCCCCACAGAGCCAGCACTGTCAGTGCTCCCACCACACAACCAGCACTGTCAGTGCTCCCACCACACGGCCAGCACTGTATGTGCTCCCGCCACACAGCCAGCATTGTCAGTGCTTCCCCACACAGCCAGCACTGTCGGTGCTCCCCCCCCCCCCCATACAGCCAGCACTGTCAGTGCTCCCCACACAGCCAGCACTGTCAGTGCTCCCACCACACAGCCAGCACTGTCAGCCCTCCCCCCACACTGCCAGCACTGGCAGTGCTCCCCCACACAGCCAGCGCTATCAGTGCTCCCCCACACAGCCAGCACTGTCAGTGCTCTCCCCACACAGCCAGCACTGTCAGTGCTCACCCACACAGCCAGCACTGTCAGTGCACTTCCCCCCCTCAGCCAGCACTGTCAGTGCTCCCACCACACAGCCAGCACTGTCAGTGCTCCCACCACACAGCCAGCGCTGTCAGTGCTCCCACCACACAGCCAGCATTGTCAGTGCTCCCACCACACAGCCAGCACTGTCAGTGCTCCCACCACACTGCCAGCATTGTCAGTGCTCCCACCACACAGCCAGCATTGTCAGTGCTCCCACCACACAGCCAGCACTGTCAGTGCTCCCAACACAGCCAGCACTGTCAGTGCTGCCCTCACACAGCCAGCACTGTCAGTGCTCCCCCCACACAGCCCGCACTGCCAGTGCTCCCACCACACAGCCAGCACTGTCAGTGCTCCCCCCCACACAGCCAGCACTGTCAGTGCTCCCACCACAAAGCCAGCACTGTCAGTGCTCCCACCACACAGCCAGCGCTGTCAGTGCACCCCCACACAGCCAGCACTGTCAGTGCTCCCTCCACACAGCAAGCACTGTCAGTGCTCCCCCACACAGCCAGCACTTTCAGTGCTCCCCCCACACAGCCAGCACTGTCAGTGCTCCCACACACAGCCAGCACTGTCAGTGCTCCCCCACACAGCCCGCACTGTCAGTGCTCCCACCACACAGCCAGCACTGTCAGTGCTCCCCCACACAGCCCGCACTGTCAGTGCTCCCACCACACAGCCAGCACTGTCAGTGCTCCCCCACACAGCCAGCACTGTCAGTGCTCCCCCCACACAGCCAGCACTCTCAGTGCTCCCCCCACACAGCCAGCAATGTCAGTGCTCCCACCACACAGCCAGCACAGTCAGCGCTCCCCCATACAGCCAGCACTGTCAGTGCTCCCCACACTGCCAGCACTGTCAGTGCTCCCCCCACACAGGCAGCACTGTCAGTGCTCCCCCCACACAGCCAGGACTGTTAGTGCTCCCCACACAGGCAGCACTGTCAGTGCTCCCCCCACACAGCCAGCACTCTCAGTGCTCCCCCCACACAGCCAGCACTGTCAGTGCTCCCACCACACAGCCAGCACTGTCAGTGCTCCCACCACACAGCCAGCACTGTCAGTGCTCCCCCACACAGCCAGCACTGTCAGTGCTCCCCCCACACAGCCAGCACTGTCAGTGCTCCCCCCACACAGCCAGCACTGTCAGTGCCCCCCCACACAGCCAGCATTGTCAGTGCTCCCCACACAGCCAGCACTGTCATTGCTCCCCCACACAGCCAGCACTGCCAGTGCACTTCACCCCCCCTCAGCCAGCACTGTCAGTGCTCCCCCCACACAGCCAGCACTGTCAGTGCTCCCACCACACAGCCAGCACTGTCAGTGCTCCCTCCACACAGCCAGCACTGTCAGTGCTCCCCACACAGCCAGCACTGCCAGTGCTCCCCCCACACAGCCAGAACTGTCAGTGCTCCCCCACACAGCAAGCACTGTCAGTGCTCCCCCACACAGCCAGCACTCTCAGTGATCCCCCCACACAGCCAGCCCTGTCAGTGCTCGCCCCACAGCCAGCACTGTCAGTGCTCCCCCCACACAGCCAGCATTGCCAGTGTTCCCCCACACAGCCAGCACTGTCAGTGCTCCACCCACACAGGCAGAACTGTCAGTGCTCCCCACACACAGCCAGCACTCTCAGTGCCCCCCCCCCCCCCACAGAGCCAGCACTGTCAGTGCTCCCACTACACAGCCAGCACTGTCAGTGATCCCCCACACAGCCAGGACTGTCAGTGCTCTCACCACTCAGCGAGCACTGTCAGTGCTCCCACCACACAGCCAGCACTGTCAGTGCTCCCCCACACATCCAGCACTGTCAGTGCCCCCACACCACACAGCCAGCACTGTCAGTGCTCCCCCACAGCCAGCATTGTCAGTGCTCCCACCACACAGCCAGCACTGCCAGTTCTCCACCCACAGCCAGCAGTGAGAGTGCTCCCCCCACACAGCCAGCACTGTCAGTGCTCCCCCACACAGCCAGCACTGTCAGTGCTCCCACCACACAACCAGCACTGTCAGTGCTCCCACCACGCAGCCAGCACTGTCAGTGCTCCCACCACACAGCCAGCACTGTCAGTGCTCCCACCACGCAGCCGGCACTGTCAGTGCTCCCACCACACAGCCAGCACTGTCAGTACTCCCACCACACAGCCAGCACTGTCAGTGCTACCCCACACAGCCAGCACTGTCGGTGCTCCCCCCCATACAGCCAGCACTGTCAGTGCTCCCCCACACAGCCAGCACTGTTAGTGCTCCCACCACACAGCCAGCACTGTCAGTCCTCCCCCCACACTGCCAGCACTGGCAGTGCTCCCCCACACAGCCAGCGATGTCAGTGCTCCCCCACACAGCAAGCACTGTCAGTGCTCCCCCACACAGCCAGCACTGGCAGTGCCCTCCCACAGAGCTAGCAGTGTCAGTGCTCCCACCACACAACCAGCATTGTCAGTGCTCCCACCACACAGCCAGCACTGTCAGTGCTCCCAACACAGCCAGCACTGTCAGTGCTGCCCTCACACAGCCAGCACTGTCAGTGCTCCCCCCACACAGCCCGCACTGCCAGTGCTCCCACCACACAGCTAGCACTGTCAGTGCTCCCCCCCACACAGCCAGCACTGTCAGTGCTCCCACCACAAAGCCAGCACTGTCAGTGCTCCCACCACACAGCCAGCGCTGTCAGTGCACCCCCACACAGCCAGCACTGTCAGTGCTCCCTCCACACAGCAAGCACTGTCAGTGCTCCCCCACACAGCCAGCACTTTCAGTGCTCCCCCCACACAGCCAGCACTGTCAGTGCTCCCACACACAGCCAGCACTGTCAGTGCTCCCCCACACAGCCCGCACTGTCAGTGCTCCCACCACACAGCCAGCACTGTCAGTGCTCCCCACACAGCCCGCACTGTCAGTGCTCCCACCACACAGCCAGCACTGTCAGTGCTCCCCCACACAGCCAGCACTGTCAGTGTTCCCCCCACACAGCCAGCACTCTCAGTGCTCCCCCCACACAGCCAGCAATGTCAGTGCTCCCACCACACAGCCAGCACAGTCAGCGCTCCCCCATACAGCCAGCACTGTCAGTGCTCCCCACACTGCCAGCACTGTCAGTGCTCCCCCCACACAGGCAGCACTGTCAGTGCTCCCCCCACACAGCCAGGACTGTCAGTGCTCCCCACACAGGGAGCACTGTCAGTGCTCCCCCTACACAGCCAGCACCGTCAGTGCACTTCCACCCCCCCCCCCACAGCCAGCACTGTCAGTGCTCCCCCCACACAGCCAGCACTGTCAGTGCTCCCACCACACAGCCAGCACTGTCAGTGCTCCCACCACACAGCCAGCACTGTCAGTGCTCCCCCACACAGCCAGCACTGTCAGTGCTCCCCCCACACAGCCAGCACTGTCAGTGCTCCCCCCACACAGCCAGCACTGTCAGTGCCCCCCCACACAGCCAGCATTGTCAGTGCTCCCCACACAGCCAGCACTGTCAGTGCTCCCCCACACAGCCAGCACTGCCAGTGCACTTCACCCCCCCTCAGCCAGCACTGTCAGTGCTCCCCCCACACAGCCAGCACTGTCAGTGCTCCCACCACACAGCCAGCACTGTCAGTGCTCCCCCCACACAGCCAGCACTGTCAGTGCTCCCCCACACAGCCAGCACTGCCAGTGCTCCCCCCACACAGCCAGAACTGTCAGTGCTCCCCCACACAGCAAGCACTGTCAGTGCTCCCCCACACAGCCAGCACTCTCAGTGATCCCCCCACACAGCCAGCACTGTCAGTGCTCCCCCCACACAGCCAGCATTGCCAGTGTTCCCCCACACAGCCAGCACTGTCAGTGCTCCACCCACACAGGCAGAACTGTCAGTGCTCCCCACACACTGCCAGCACTCTCAGTGCCCCCCCCCCCCCCCACAGAGCCAGCACTGTCAGTGCTCCCACTACACAGCCAGCACTGTCAGTGCTCCCCCACACAGCCAGGACTGTCAGTGCTCTCACCACTCAGCGAGCACTGTCAGTGCTCCCACCACACAGCCAGCACTGTCAGTGCTCCCCCACACAGCCAGCACTGTCAGTGCCCCCACCCCACACAGCCAGCACTGTCAGTGCTCCCCCACAGCCAGCATTGTCAGTGCTCCCACCACACAGCCAGCACTGCCAGTTCTCCACCCACAGCCAGCAGTGAGAGTGCTCCCCCCACACAGCCAGCACTGTCAGTGCTCCCCCACACAGCCAGCTTCGTCAGTGCTCCCACCACACAACCAGCACTGTCAGTGCGCCCACCACGCAGCCAGCACTGTCAGTGATCCCACCACACAGCCAGCACTGTCAGTGCTCCCACCACGCAGCCGGCACTGTCAGTGCTCCCACCACACAGCCAGCACTGTCAGTACTCCCACCACACAGCCAGCACTGTCAGTGCTACCCGACACAGCCAGCACTGTCGGTGCTCCCCCCCATACAGCCAGCACTGTCAGTGCTCCCCCACACAGCCAGCACTGTTAGTGCTCCCACCACACAGCCAGCACTGTCAGTCCTCCCCCCACACTGCCAGCACTGGCAGTGCTCCCCCACACAGCCAGCGATGTCAGTGCTCCCCACACAGCAAGCACTGTCAGTGCTCCCCCACACAGCCAGCACTGGCAGTGCCCTCCCACAGAGCTAGCAGTGTCAGTGCTCCCACCACACAACCAGCATTGTCAGTGCTCCCACCATACAGCCAGCACTGTCAGTGCTCCCAACACAGCCAGCACTGTCAGTGCTGCCCTCACACAGCCAGCACTGTCAGTGCTCCCCCCACACAGCCCGCACTGCCAGTGCTCCCACCACACAGCCAGCACTGTCAGTGCTCCCCCCCCACACAGCCAGCACTGTCAGTGCTCCCACCACAAAGCCAGCACTGTCAGTGCTCCCACCACACAGCCAGCGCTGTCAGTGCACCCCCACACAGCCAGCACTGTCAGTGCTCCCTCCACACAGCAAGCACTGTCAGTGCTCCTCCACACAGCCAGCACTTTCAGTGCTCCCCCCACACAGCCAGCACTGTCAGTGCTCCCACACACAGCCAGCACTGTCAGTGCTCCCCCACACAGCCCGCACTGTCAGTGCTCCCACCACACAGCCAGCACTGTCAGTGCTCCCCCACACAGCCAGCACTGTCAGTGCTCCCCCCACACAGCCAGCACTCTCAGTGCTCCCCCCACACAGCCAGCAATGTCAGTGCTCCCACCACACAGCCAGCACAGTCAGCGCTCCCCCATACAGCCAGCACTGTCAGTGCTCCCCACACTGCCAGCACTGTCAGTGCTCCCCCCACACAGGCAGGACTGTCAGTGCTCCCCACACAGGCAGCACTGTCAGTGCTCCCCCTACACAGCCAGCACCGTCTGTGCACTTCCACCCCCACCCCCCCACAGCCAGCACTGTCAGTGCTCCCCCCACACAGCCAGCACTGTCAGTGCTCCCACCACACAGCCAGCACTGTCAGTGCTCCCACCACACAGCCAGCACTGTCAGTGCTCCCCCCACACAGCCAGCACTGTCAGTGCTCCCACCACACAGCCAGCACTGTCAGTGCTCCCCCCACACAGCCAGCACTGTCAGTTTCCCCCCACACAGCCAGCATTGTCAGTGCTCCCCACACAGCCAGCACTGTCAGTGCTCCCCCACACAGCCAGCACTGCCAGTGCACTTCACCCCCCCTCAGCCAGCACTGTCAGTGCTCCCCCCACACAGCCAGCACTGTCAGTGCTCCCACCACACAGCCAGCACTGTCAGTGCTCCCCCCACACAGCCAGCACTGTCAGTGCTCCCCCACACAGCCAGCACTGCCAGTGCTCCCCCCACACAGCCAGAACTGTCAGTGCTCCCCCACACAGCAAGCACTGTCAGTGCTCCCCCACACAGCCAGCACTCTCAGTGATCCCCCCACACAGCCAGCCCTGTCAGTGCTCCCCCCACAGCCAGCACTGTCAGTGCTCCCCCACACAGCCAGCATTGCCAGTGTTCCCCCACACAGCCAGCACTGTCAGTGCTCCACCCACACAGGCAGAACTGTCAGTGCTCCCCACACACAGCCAGCACTCTCAGTGCCCCCCCCCCCCCCACAGAGCCAGCACTGTCAGTGCTCCCACTACACAGCCAGCACTGTCAGTGCTCCCCCACACAGCCAGGACTGTCAGTGCTCTCACCACTCAGCGAGCACTGTCAGTGCTCCCACCACACAGCCAGCACTGTCAGTGCTCCCCCACACAGCCAGCACTGTCAGTGCCCCCACCCCACACAGCCAGCACTGTCAGTGCTCCCCCACAGCCAGCATTGTCAGTGCTCCCACCACACAGCCAGCACTGACAGTTCTCCACCCACAGCCAGCAGTGAGAGTGCTCCCCCCACACAGCCAGCACTGTCAGTGCTCCCCCACACAGCCAGCACTGTCAGTGCTCCCACCACACAACCAGCACTGTCAGTGCTCCCACCACGCAGCCAGCACTGTCAGTGCTCCCACCACACAGCCAGCACTGTCAGTGCTCCCACCACGCAGCCGGCACTGTCAGTGCTCCCACCACACAGCCAGCACTGTCAGTACTCCCACCACACTGCCAGCACTGTCAGTGCTACCCGACACAGCCAGCACTGTCGGTGCTCCCCCCCATACAGCCAGCACTGTCAGTGCTCCCCCACACAGCCAGCACTGTTAGTGCTCCCACCACACAGCCAGCACTGTCAGTCCTCCCCCCACACTGCCAGCACTGGCAGTGCTCCCCCACACAGCCAGCGATGTCAGTGCTCCCCCACACAGCAAGCACTGTCAGTGCTCCCCCACACAGCCAGCACTGGCAGTGCCCTCCCACAGAGCTAGCAGTGTCAGTGCTCCCACCACACAACCAGCACTGTCAGTGCTCCCACCACACAGCCAGCACTGTCAGTGCACCCCCACACAGGCAGCACTGTCAGTGCTCCCAACACACAGCCAGCACTGTCAGTGCTCCCCCACACAGCCAGCACTGTCAGTGCTCCCCCCTCACAGCCAGCACTGTGAGTGCTCCCCACAGCCAGCACTGTCAGTGCTCCCACCACACAGCCAGCACTGTCAGTGCTCCCCCACACAGCCAGCACTGCCAGTGCACTTCCCCCCCCTCAGCCAGCACTGTCAGTGCTCCCCCACACAGCCACCACTGTCAGTGCTCCCGCCACACAGCCAGCACTGTCAGTGCTCCCCCCACACAGCCAGCACTGTCAGTGCTCCCCCACATAGCCAGCACTGTCAGTGCACTTCCCCCCCCCTCAGCCAGCACTGTCAGCGCTCCCCACAGACAGCACTGTCAGTGCTCCCACCACACAGCCAGCACTGTATGTGCTCCCCCACACAGCCAGCACTGTCAGTGCTCCCACCACACATCCAGCACTGTCAGTGCTCCCCACAGCCAGCACTGTCAGTGCTCCCACCACACAGCCAGCACTGTCAGTGCTCCCCCACACAGACATCACTGCCAGTGCACTTCCCCCCCCCCTCAGCCAGCACTGTCAGTGCTCCCCCACACAGCAAGCACTGTCAGTGCTCCCACCACACAGCCAGCACTGTCAGTGCTCCCCCCACACAGCCAGCACTGTCAGTGCTCCCCCACACAGCCAGCACTGGCAGTGCTCCCACCACACAGCCAGCACTGTCAGTGCTCCCCACACACAGCCAGCACTGTCAGTGCTCCCACCATACAGACGGCACTGTCAGTGCTCCCACCACACAGCCAGCACTGTCAGTGCTCCCCCACACAGCCAGCACTGTCAGTGCTCCCCCCACACAGCCAGCACTGTCAGTGCTCCCCCACACAGCCAGCACTGTCCGTGCTCCCACCACACAGCCAGCACTGTCAGTGCTCCCCCACACAGCCAGCACTGTCAGTGCTCCCCCCACAGAGCCAGCACTGTCAGTGCTCCCCCACACAGCCAGCACTGTCAGTGCACTTCCCCCCCTCAGCCAGCACTGTCAGTGCTCCCACCACACAGCCAGCACTGTCAGTGCTCCCCCCACACAGCCAGCACTGTCAGTGCTCCCCCACACAGCCAGCACTGTCAGTGCTCCCACCACACAGCCAGCACTGTCAGTGCTCCCCCACACAGCCAGCACTGTCAGTGCTCCCCCCACAGAGCCAGCACTGTCAGTGCTCCCCCACACAGCCAGCACTGCCAGTGCTCCCCCACACAGCCAGCACTGTCAGTGCGACCCCCCATACAGCCAGCACTGTCAGTGCTCCTCCACACAGCCAGCACTGTCAGTGCTCCAACCACACAGCCAGCACTGTCAGTTCTCCCACCACACAGCCAGCACTGTCAGTGCTCCCACCACACAGCCAGCACTGTCAGTGCTCCCCCACACACAGCCAGCAGTGTCAGTGCTCCCCCCACACAGCCAGCACTGTCAGTGCTCCCCCACACAGCCAGCACTGTCAGTGCTCCCCACACAGCCAGCACTGTCAGTGCTCCCACCACACAGCCAGCACTGTCAGTGCTCCCCCACACAGCCAGCACTGTCAGTGCTCCCCCCACAGAGCCAGCACTGTCAGTGCTCCCCCACACAGCCAGCACTGTCAGTGCACTTCCCCCCCCTCAGCCAGCACTGTCAGTGCTCCCACCACACAGCCAGCACTGTCAGTGCTCCCCCACACAGCCAGCACTGTCAGTGCTCCCCCACACAGCCAGCACTGTCAGTGCTCCCACCACACAGCCAGCACTGTCAGTGCTCCCCCCACACAGCCAGCACTGTCAGTGCTCCCCCACACAGCCAGCACTGTCAGTGCTCCCCCACACAGCCAGCACTGTCAGTGCTCCCAACACACAGCAAGCACTGTCAGTGCTTCCCCACACATCCAGCTCTGTCAGTGCGACCCCCCACACAGCCAGCACTGTCAGTGCTCCTCCACACAGCCAGCACTGTCAGTGCTCCAACCACACAGCCAGCACTGTCAGTGCTCCCACCACACAGCCAGCACTGTCAGTGCTCCCACCACACAGCCAGCACTGTCAGTGCTCCCACCCCACACAGCCAGCACTGTCAGTGCTCCCCCACACAGCCAGCCCTGTCTGTGCTCCCCCACACAGCCAGCACTGTCAGTGCTCCCCCCACACAGCCAGCACTGTCAGTGCTCCCCCACACAGTCAGCACTGTCAGTGCTCCCCACACAGCCAGCACTGTCAGTGCTCCCACCACACAGCCAGCACTGTCAGTGCTCCCCCACACAGCCAGCACTGTCAGCGCTCCCCCACACAGACAGCACTGTCAGTGCTCCCCCACACAGCCCGCACTCTCAGTGCTCCCCCACACAGCCAGCACTGTCAGTGCTCCCACCACACAGCCAGCACTGTCAGTGCTCCCCCACACAGCCAGCACTGTCAGTGCTCCCACCACACAGCCAGCACTGTCAGTGCTCCCCCACACAGCCAGCACTGTCAGTGCTCCCCCCACACAGCCAGCACTGTCAGTGCTCCCACCACACAGCCAGCACTGTCAGTGCTCCCACCACACAGCCAGCACTGTCAGTGCTCCCCCCACACAGCCAGCATTGTCAGTGCTCCCACCACACAGCCAGCACTGTCAGTGTTCCCCCACACAGCCAGCACTGTCAGTGTTCCCCCACACAGCCAGCACTGTCAGTGTTCCCACCACACAGCCAGCACTGTCAGTGTTCCCCCACACAGCCAGCACTGTCAGTGCTCCCACCACACAGCCAGCACTGTCAGTGCTCCCCACGCCCCAGACCCAGCTCCTGATTGGCTGAGAGGCTGTCAGTCAGCGCCAGGGGATACTGATTGGCTGAGAGACTGTCAGTCAGCGGCTGGAGCTGCTGATTGGCTGAGAGGCTGTCAGTCAGCGGCTGGAGCTCCTGATTGGCTGAGAGGCTGTCGGTCAGCGGCTGGAGCTCCTGATTGGCTGAGAGGCTGTCAGTCAGCGGCTGGAGCTCCTGATTGGCTGAGAGACTGTCAGTCAGCGGCTGGAGCTCCTGATTGGATGAGAGGCTGTCAGTCAGAGGCTGGAGCTCCTGATTGGCTGAGAGACTGTCAGTTAGCGGCTGGAGCTCCTGATTGGCTGAGAGACTGTCAGTCAGCGGTTGGAGCTCCTGATTGGCTGAGAGGCTGTCAGTCAGCGGTTGGGGCTCCTGATTGGCTGGGAGACTGTCAGTCAGCGGCTTGTGCTCCTGATTGGCTGAGTGGCTGTCAGTCAGCGGCTGGAGCTCCTGATTGGCTGAGAGACTGCCAGTCAGCGGCTGGAGCTCCTGATTGGCTGAGAGAGTGTCAGTCAGCGGCTGGAGCTCCTGATTGGCTGAGAGGCTGTTAGTAGCGGCTGGAGCTCCTGATTGGCTGAGAGACTGTCAGTCAGCGGCTGGAGCTCCTGATTGGCTGAGAGTCTGTTAGTCAGCGGTTGGGGCTCCTGATTGGCTGAGAGACTGTCAGTCAGCGGCTGGAGCTCCTGATTGGATGAGAGGCTGTCAGTCAGCGCCAGGAGCTATTGATTGGCTGAGCGTCTGTCAGTCAGCGGTTGGAGCTCCTGATTGGCTTAGAGGCTGTCAGTTAGCGGCTGGAGCTCCTGATTGGCTGAGAGACTGTCAGTCAGCGGTTGGGGCTCCTGATTGGCTGAGAGACTGTCAGTCAGCAGCTGGAGCTCCTGATAGGCTGAGAGACTGTCAGTCAGCGGCTGGATCTCCTGATTGGCTGAGAGGCTGTCAGTCAGCGGTTGGGGCTCCTGATTGGCTGAGAGACTGTCAGTTAGCGGCTGCAGCTCCTGATTGGCTGAGATACTGTCAGTTAGCGGCTGGAGCTCCTGATTGGCTGAGAGACTGTCAGTCAGCGGCTGGATCTCCTGATTGGCTGAGAGACTGTCAGTTACCTGCTGCAGTCCTGATTGGCTGAGAGACTGTCAGTTAGCGGCTGGAGCTCCTGATTGGCTGAGAGACTGTCAGTTAGCGGCTGCAGCTCCTGATTGGCTGAGAGACTGTCAGTTAGCGGCTGCAGCTCCTGATTGGCTGAGAGACTGTCAGTTAGCGGCTGGAGCTCCTGATTGGCTGAGAGGCTGTCAGTCAACGGCTGGAGCTCCTGATTGGCTGAGAGGCTGCCAGTCAGCGGCTGGAGCTCCTGATTGGCTGAGAGGCTGTCAGTCAGCGGTTGGGGCTCCTGATAGGCTGAGAGGCTGTCAGTCAGCGGTTGGAGCTCCTGATTGGCTGAGAGACTGTCAGTCAGCGGTTGGGGCTCCTGATTGGCTGAGAGGCTGTCAGTCAGCGGTTGGGGCTCCTGATTGGCTGAGAGGCTGACAGTCAGCGGCTGAAGCTCCTGATTGGCTGAGAGACTGTCAGTCAGCGGCTGGAGCTCCTGATTGGCTGAGGGGTTTTCAGTCAGTTTTATTTTCTCATTAATTTAATAATTGATGTGACCGGATATTTCACCGCGACCTTGATCTGCTCCCTGAACCTGGACTGAGTCACCACATAAATAAATGTGTTTGTGCAGCAATTTAAATCCCGCAGCATAAATCCGACTTGTTGTAAAGTATATTGAGGAAGGGTGAGGTAATATAATCCTCTCACATCCATATAGAAAAATGTAATAACAGACACGGTCCAGAGGAGGATGAACGTTCCGGAGATGCTGAAGAGTAAAATCATTGACTTCCTTCTGCTCTCCATCTCTGGGTCGCTGCGATTGTCTCCCTGACTCTGGGCCCTCAGTGCCTTCCGGACCCGACTGCTGAGTAAAATGTGTCTGACTGTCAGAGCGTTGGTCAACAGGATTGAGAAGAACGGCACCAATGGGGTTACAACCTGATCAAACCAGAGATACCCACCCCATCCCGGGTCAGTGAGAACGCTGCTCTTTGTGACGCAGTCCCACTGGACATTGTCGATTATCCTCGCAGGTTCCAATGTAAAGTACCCGGGGATGTTTTTCACACAGAGCAGGAGGCCGCTTGTGGACAGAACCACAGCCGCAGTTTTCCCGGTGCAATATTTACTTTTCAGTTTCTGGCAGCGAATGGCCACAAATCGATCAAAGGAGAAAGTGAGGGTGAACCAGACAGAACAGTCCCTGGCTGCAGAGAGCAGGACACCGTTAACACGGCACACAGGGGTGAGATCCAGGAAATTCCGGGGGAAATAATAACCATTGATCCTGTTCAGTATGGGTTTAGTGATAATAAACAGCAGATCCGCCGTTGCCATGGCCACCAGGTAGCGAGTGGTGCAGGTAGAGAGGCCACACTTCCCCCGACACAGAATCACAATTCCCAGTATATTAACTGTCAGAGAGAGAAAGGAGAGACGCGGGAAATTACTGGGTAATGAATCTCCCTGTCTGAACCAGGGCATAACTTCAGCATCAATATAATGGACAGTGGGTGGGTGGGGGTGTGGGGAGAGGAGTGGGCTCAGAGATTAACATTGCAGAGAGGGGAGTAGGAAATGTAACTCCAGTGTTAAAGGTGGGGAATGGGGGGGAAAGTGTGAATTGCAGCCCTGTCAGTTTGATGGCAGTGGTAGGAAAATGTTTATAATTCAGAGACCTTTGGGAGAGGTTACATTTCTCATTTAGTCTGATTTACAGGATTCACTCAGGCCGGCCAGGTTTCCCAAACCGGATACAAACATACCCTAGATTGTCATCCCAGCTCAATTATTGGACCACACCCCGGATTGGACCGTTCCCTGGACTGGATTTCTGATGGGGTTGGACCCCACTCCTGGTTTATTTGAATACTCCACGATCAATGGGAAAAATAAAACAAACGCGGGACCTTCCCACTTCATAACCATGGGAGGAATAGAAATATAGAATGTACAGTGCAAAAGGAAGCCATTCGGCCCATCGAGTCTGCAACGGCCCTTGGAAAGAGAAAACCAGTTCAGCCCACCCCATCCCCATAACCCAGTGACCCCATCAAAATTGTCTGGAAACTAAACACAATTTATCTTGGCCGATCCACCTAACCCGCACATCTTTGGACTGTGGGAGGAAACCGGAGCACCCGGAGGAAACCCACGCAGATACGGGGAGGATGTGCAGACTCTGCACAGACAGTCACCCAAGCCGGGAATCGAACCTGGGACCCTGGAGCTGTGAATCAACTGTGCCAACCACTGTGCTACCGTGCAGCCCAGCCTGTCCAGAATAGAGTCTGCCCAGTCTCCAGAACATCCCGAGGGATCACCCCTCCCAGGTTTAGTCATTCGTACAGCACCCGCTCCCAGGAATCCCCCATTGCCATGTCTGGAACATCCCAACATCACTGTTCCCAGGAATCCATCCTCTCCCTGTTTGAAAACAATCCCTGCCAAGCTTTTCTCAGGAGTATTCCCGCTCCGGCATTGGACATTCCCCAGGGTTCACTTGGCCGGAATAGACTCTCTCCAGATTCGGACTCATTGCATTCGACAAAAAAGTAGGAACATTCCAAAACAAGAGCGTTAAGATGGAGGAGAAAGTTCCCAGAATAAAGTTGTTTAAATTAAAGTTACGTCCTGCGGGACCTAACATCCAAATTGGACGATGAGATGTTGCTCCTCCAGCTTGCGTTGGGCTTCACTGCATTCTGGCAGCAGGCCAAGGACAGACATGTGGGCCCGAGAGCAAGGTGCTGAGTTAACATGGCCACAACAGGAAGGCTGGGGCCATGCTGTGGGCTGAGTGAAGGTGTTCCACAAAGCAGTCTCCCAGTCTGCGTTTAGTCTCCCCAATGTCGAGGAGTCGGTACTGGCAGCAGCGAATACAGGAGAACAAACTGAAGGCACAGAAGTGAAACGCTGCTTCCCCAGAAAGGAGAGTTTGCTGCTGAGAACCGGGACACGGGAGGAGGTAAAGGGACAGTTGTTGCACCATCTGTGATTGCAGGGGAAGGTGCTGGGGGAAGGGAAAGGGGTGTGGGGTGTGAGGGGGAAGTGGACAAGGGGGAGGGTGCGGTACCTGAGGAATGCAGAAATTGAGGGGGGTGATTGGAGAGAGGTGAAGATGTGTTTGGTGGTGACATCATGCTGGAGTTGGCAGAAATGGAGGAGGATTTCCCATTCAATGGGAAGGCTGATGGTGTGGAAAGTGAGGAGGGGAACCCTATCATGTTTCCGGGAGGGAGGGGGCTGTGTGAGGACAGAGGTGTGAGAAGTGAATTGAACACGATTGAGAGCCCTGTTAACAAAGGAAGGTGGTGGGGACGGCCCGGTTAAGGAAAAGACAGACATGCCAGGGGGGCTACTTTCGAAGACGCCAGCATCAGAACAGAGGCGATGGAGGCGGAGACAGTGGGAGAATGAGATGCAGTCTTTACAGGAAGCAGGGTATGAGGATCTGTACACAACCCTCGTGTTGGGGAACGGAGGTGCAGAGGGATTGGACGTCCATTGTGAAGATTAGGCGGTTAGGGCCAGGGAAATGGACGTTGTTTACGACACCAGAGGAATCAGGAAACATAAAATCCCCACGGTGCAGAAGTTGGCCATTCGGCCCATTAAGTCTGTACCAAACCTCTGAAAGAGTACCTCAACCAAGCTCACTCCCCCGCCTATCTCATTAACCCCTGAATCGAACCTACACATCTTTTTGGACACTGCGGAGTAATTTAGCATGGCCAATCCACCTAACCTGCACATCTTTGGGCTATGGGAGGTAACCGGAGACCCGGAGGAAACCCACACAGACAGGGAGAGAAAGTGCAGTCTCCACACAGACAGTCACCCAAGGTGGGAAGTGATCCGGAGACCCTGGTGCTGTGAGGCAGCCGTGCAAACCACTGTGTCACTGTGACACCACTGTCTTTGGGAAGGGGCTGAACAGGGTAAAGCGGATGGAATCAAGATCCGAAGAAATGATCTTGGTGGGACTGGAACAGACCGAAATAATGGGTGCTCTGGGACTTTCCTGTTTGTGGATTTTGGGAAGGAGGTAGAAGCGGGAGGTTGATGCAGGATGTGTGGGGTTGTGGGACTAAGGTGTCCAAGGCTGAGGACAGAAGATATCCAGAGTCAACGAGGTCAGTGAAAGACCTGGAAACAATATCATGATGTTTGGTGGTGTGCTGCTGGTCCAGGGGGAGGTACCAGGCTGTGCCTGAGAGCTGACGTTCAGCCTCTGTGAGGAAGAGGTCAGGACACCAGACAATAATGACACCGCCCTTGTGAGCAGCTTAGATCACCAGGCCAGGGTTGGATATTCGAGAAAGGATTGGAGCAAGTTTAGAGTGAGTCAGGATAGAGTTGGTGAGAGGCACAGGGAAACTGAGACGGTCGATGTCGCACTGACAGATCTCAATGAAAAGATCAAGAGCTGATAGGAGGCCAGAGGGTGGGTCCAGGTAGAGGGAGATTACTGGAGGCGGATGGATTTCACAACAAATATTCATAAAATAGACAGAAACAGCAGAGACAATATTATCTATTCACTGATCAACATCAGAATAATTACCAAAGAATTGAGAAGCAGAAGTCGGTCTCTGTTATTCTTGAATTTAGAACAGAATATAATCACATCTTCCAGTCACAATGTCAACAGTTGGAAGCATTGAATTAGAAGTCTGAGTTAAAAGAAATCCAGTAACACAGAGTATACTAAATAGTCGGCACATATTCCAAAGTCAACATTCTTCCTGACACATGTCATCCAATTATTGCAATAACTACCAGAAATAATAGATCTGAGTAGTATGATGGATGTTAAACAATTTGATTTTCTAAAGGCCGTCAGTAAGATCCGACATAACAGACTGATGAGTAATCTCAGAGCCAGTGGAGTTAGGGGACACAGCAGCAGGATGGACACATGCTAGCGACACACACAGAAAACAGGGAGAGGAGTTAAAGGGATTTAGGCTGATTGGTGGAAGGTGGAAAGTGGTGTTCCACAAGGATCAGCACTGGGATCACTCTCCTTCACCATTCCCATCAACAGTATGGGATCGGGAAGCAGAATGATAATTACACAATTTACAGACAAAATCAAATTGAAAGTGATAGTGAATACAGAGGCAGAATACAACTAATTACAGGCACACGCCATCATTCATTATGAATTTGCAAAGTGGGTATTTCGATGGGACATTAATGTCCCGACAGATCAGTGTCCGCTGCTGCATTTTGTTCAGAACAATAAGTCCCCCAATCACTCCTTGGAAAACAAGTGTGTGAATGGACTGGAGGGGTTTCTGGCTTCAGGTGAATAGATTCACAAATCGTGTGAAGCAGAAAGACAGTTTAAAAACACCCATAAAAATTGATCAAACTTGTGAGTTCATTTCAGTATGAATAGGAATGAGAAAATATCACAAAACCTAGTGGAATACTGCACTGCTGTGGGTTTTATGAAACATTAGAGTGTGGGTGATATCTGTTCCTGTTAGAGTAGATCAATAGAAAACAGAGAGAGAGACATTTCACTTCATACAATAAATATCAAACATCTTCAAAACACAGCCAAACTCTTCCTGTTTTCAACCTATTCCAAAGTTAAAACACACAGAGTGAACTCCACAGAATGGAGCGACCCCTCACCAATAAAATACATCATTTCAAAACAGAACCAACTAATTTCAGTCCAGTTACTGACCCACACACAATACAATTCCACACGGACAGATAGTCCCAGTAATAGATAGATAATTGAATCAGATATTCCACTCTGGTGAGAGACCCACAGTCAGTACAATTCTACACTGACAGACACTTCCAGTAATCCTTCTTCACTGCTGTCAGATATTCCACTCTGGTTCGTGATCCACACTCAGTACAATTCCACACTGACAGATACTTCCAGTAACCCTTGTTCACCGCTGTCAGATATTCCACTCTGGTGAGAGACCCACAGTCAGTACAATTCTACACTGACAGACATTTCCAGTAATCCTTCTTCACTGCTGTCAGATATTCCACTCTGGTGAGAGACCCACACTCAGTACAATTCCACACTGACAGACACTTCCAGTAACCCTTGTTCACCGCTGTCAGATATTCCACTCTGGATAGTGACCCACAGTCAGTACAATTCCACACTGACAGATACTTCCAGTAACCCTTGTTCACCGCTGTCAGATATTCCACTCTGATAGTGACCCACAGTCAGTACAATTCTACAGTGACAGATACCCACACTCAGTGTGATTTAATTCTTTCTCCTCCTAAACCTCCCTTCAGAGAGATTGCCTTTGCTGTCATCCAATCTAACATTATACAAAATTCCACTCAATATAATAACT
This sequence comes from Scyliorhinus torazame, assembly GCF_047496885.1. NCBI lineage: Eukaryota > Metazoa > Chordata > Chondrichthyes > Carcharhiniformes > Scyliorhinidae > Scyliorhinus > Scyliorhinus torazame. The sequence continues at coordinate 174,667 of NW_027308025.1, read as the reverse complement.
TCCCCGGTCAGAGATCCAGTGAGTTACAAACAGAGGTTTATTGTGAGTTGATGAAAGGGATTCAAACCATTGACAGGCTTGAATACATTTGACAATGATATCGTTGACCAGGTGTCTATTTCACAGTGAGCACGAGATCAGGATCAGGTATTTTCAGTCGCAGTTTAAAATCAGAGAGCCGCTCACACACAGATTTACACCAATTCAATGGTGACAGTCACTTACCAGGAACACCAACAATAGCCAGGATTGGGTAGAATACTTTCTCAACCATATCAATTGGACGATGCATTTTCAGTGTGAAGTGATGTGTCCCTTCCTGCGATTGGCAATCTCTCTGTCTAAAACTCTGAGGTTATATATTCTCCAAGCTTTTAATTAATACCCTGTGGAACCACACAAGGGAAATTGAGGTTGTGACATCGTTTTAACTTATTTTTCAAGACGTGAACAAACAGATTACGATATTGTGTTCAGTGAAAGCAAATATTATTTTTCTGAGTGAGTGACCTCTTTGCAAACACCGGACGGTGTTGATCACATTGTTCAACTAACATTAACAGAAAGGATGCTGTCCACTCAGAAACCATCAGTCCCATCTCTACATCTCACATTGTTTCAGAGATATCCCTCACTCCATTGTAACCATTCAGTGATTCAGTTCCAATTGTCAGTGTGTTTCTCAGGGTGGTTCCAATGCACTCTGGGGTGTAGCTGCCTCTGTAACTGTGACCATTCAGAGATTCAGTTCCAATTGTCAGTGTGTTTCTCTGGGTGGTTCCAATGCACTCTGGGTTGTAGCTGTCTCTCTAACTGTGACCATTCAGAGATTCAGTTCCAATTGTCAGTGTGTTTCTCTGGGTGGTTCCACTGCTCTCTGGGATGCAGCTGCCTTTGTAACTGTGACCATTCAGTGATTCAGTTCCAATTTTCAGTGTGTTTCTCTGGGTGGTTCCACTGCTCTCTGGGATGTAGCTGCCTCTGTAACTGTGACCATTCAGTGATTCAGTTCCAATTTTCAGTGTGTTTCTCTGGGTGGTTCCACTGCACTCTGGGGTGTAGTTGTCTCTGTGACGGTGACCATTCAGTGATTCAGTTCCAATTGTCAGTGTTTTTCTCTGGGTGGTTCCACTGCGCTCTGGGGTGCAGCTGTCTCTGTAACTGTGACCATTCAGTGATTCAGTTCCAATTGTCAGTGTGTTTCTCTGGGTGGTTCCACTGCACTCTGGGGTGTAGCTGCCTCTGTAACTGTGACCATTCAATGATTCAGTTCCAATTGTCAGTGTGTTTCTCTGGGTGGTTCCACTGCACTCTGGGATGTAGCTGTCTCTGTGACGGTGACCATTCAGTGATTCAGTTCCAATTGTCAGTGTTTTTCTCTGGGTGGTTCCACTGCACCCTGGGGTGTAGCTGCCTCTGTAACTGTGACCATTCAGTGATTCAGTTCCAATTGTCAGTGTGTTTCTCTGGGTGGTTACACTGCACTCTAGGGTGTAGCTGCCTCCGTAACTGTGACCACTCAGTGATTCAGTTCCAATTGTCAGTGTGCTTCTCTGGGTGGGTCCACTGCACTCTGGGGTGTAGCTGTCTCTGTAACTGTGACCATTCAGTGATTCAGTTCCAATTGTCAGTGTGTTTCTCTGGGTGGTTCCACTGCACTCTGGGATGTAGCTGCCTCTGTAACTGTGACCATTCAGTGATTCAGTTCCAATTGTCAGTGTGTTTCTCTGGGTGGTTCCACTGCACTCTGGGGTGTAGCTGTCTCTGTAACTGTGACCATTCCTTTATTTTATTTCAGTAGTTTCTGTTTGAGAATAAGTAGAACATTTCAATGTCTCCAAAATCTGGAACTATTTAAAGTGCAAAGTATGTGATCCCATATCTAAATCTGATTCAGCCCCTCAAACTAAGAAACTATTTAGAATCATTGGAACCTCAGAAAACTCAGAGGCTGCAGCAGAGACAAACTCATCACCTCAGAGAGCAGCATTAGTACATAGTCAGCAGTGAAAACTAGTACCCCGTCTCTAACTGACACCGGCCTCCATCTGATACACACGCTTCAACTGGGAGAGGCGGGGCGAGATGTGGAGGAAGAGAGAACTGGTGTGTGAGATGTGCTGATAGAAGACAGGGTGAGAGAGAAAGAGGGTGTGAGGAGAGATATTAGGAGAGAAAGAGGGTGGAGAAATAAAGGATAAAACGGGAGAAGGAGGTGGATTGTCTGAGAGAAAGGGAAGCATAGAGTGGCGAGGGTGAGTGGCTGAGGGAGGCAGATTGGGTGAGAAGGATAGTGTATTAAATACTCACATAATCTTAGCCATAAGTACAGGAGAGAGTAACTGAGTGACTGAGGGAGCGGGAGAGGGAAAGATTGTGAGGGAAAGTGTGAGAGAGGGAAACAGAGTGAGAGAAAGTGTGATAGAGGGAAAGAGTGTGAGAGAACGTGTGAGAGAGGGAAAGAGTGTGAGAGAAAATGTGAGAGAGGGAAAGAGAGTCAGAGAAAGTGTGAAAGAGGGAAAGAGTGTGAGAGAAAGTGTGAGAGAGGGAAAGAGTGTGAGAGAAAGTGTGAGAGAGGGAAAGAGAGTCAGAGAAAGTGTGAGAGAGGGAAAGTGTGAGAGAAAGTGTGAGAGACGGAAAGTGTGAGAGAGGGAAAGAGTATGAGAGAAAGTGTGAGAGAGGGAAAGAGTTTAAGACAAAGTGTGAGAGAGTGAAATATAGTCAGAGACATTGTGAGAGAGGGAAAGAGAGTGAGAAAAAGTGTGAGAGAGGGAAAGTGTGAGAGAGGGAAAGAATGTGAGAGAACGTGTGTGAGAGAGAAAGAGTGTGAGAGAAAGTGTGAGAGAGGGAAAGAGTTTAAGACAAAGTGTGAGAGAGTGAAATAGAGTCAGAGACATTGTGAGAGAGGGAAAGAGAGTGAGAAAAAGTGTGAGAGAGGGAAAGTGTGAGAGAGGGAAAGAATGTGAGAGAACGTGTGAGAGAGAGAAAGAGTGTGAGAGAAATTGTGAGAGAGGGAAAGAGAGTGAGAGAAATTGTGAGAGAGGGAATGAGAGTGAGAAAAAGTGTGAGAGAGGGAAAGTGTGAGAGAGGGAAAGATTGTGAGAGAAATTGTGAGAGAGAGAAAGAGAGTGAGAGAAATTGTGAGAGAGGGAAAGAGAGTGAGAAAAACTGTGAGAGAGGGAAAGAGAGTGAGAGAAAGTGTGAGAGAGGGAAAGTGTGTGAGAGAAAGTGTGAGAGAGGGATAGAGAGTGAGCGAAAGTGTGAGAGAGGGAAAGAGTGTTAGAGAAATTGTGAGAGAGGGATAGAGAGTGAGAGAAAGTGTGAGAGAGGGACAAAGTGTGAGAGAGAGAAAGAGTGTGAGAGAAAGTGTCATTGAGGGAGTTTTGTGAGAGGGAGGGAGGCATGGAGGGAGAGAGATATAGGGATGGAGAGAGAGAGGGACAGAGTGTGAAAGTGTCTAACGGAGATGTGAGAGAGGGAGGGAGGGATGCATGATGCAGAGAGAGAGAGGGGGGAGAGTGAGAGAGAGGGACAGAATGTGAGAGAACGTGTGAGAGAGAGAAAGAGTGTGAGAGAAATTGTGAGAGAGGGAAAGAGAGTGAGAGAAATTGTGAGAGAGGGAATGAGAGTGAGAAAAAGTGTGAGAGAGGGAAAGTGTGAGAGAGGGAAAGATTGTGAGAGAAATTGTGAGAGAGAGAAAGAGAGTGAGAGAAATTGTGAGAGAGGGAAAGAGAGTGAGAAAAACTGTGAGAGAGGGAAAGAGAGTGAGAGAAAGTGTGAGAGAGGGAAAGTGTGTGAGAGAAAGTGTGAGAGAGGGATAGAGAGTGAGCGAAAGTGTGAGAGAGGGAAAGAGTGTTAGAGAAATTGTGAGAGAGGGATAGAGAGTGAGAGAAAGTGTGAGAGAGGGACAAAGTGTGAGAGAGAGAAAGAGTGTGAGAGAAAGTGTCATTGAGGGAGTTTTGTGAGAGGGAGGGAGGCATGGAGGGAGAGAGATATAGGGATGGAGAGAGAGAGGGACAGAGTGTGAAAGTGTCTAACGGAGATGTGAGAGAGGGAGGGAGGGATGCATGATGCAGAGAGAGAGAGGGGGGAGAGTGAGAGAGAGGGACAGAATGTGAGAGAGGGGTAAGTGTGAGACAAGGGAAATCTGCTAGAGAGAGTGGGAGAGTGGGAGTGAGTATCAATGAAGAAGAAAGCATGTGAGAGGCAGGAATTTGAGAGAGGGAGAGTGATAGATGGCGGGATTGTGAGAGATGGAGGGTGAGAGAGGGAGAGAGTGTGAGGAAGGGAGAGTGAGTGAGACAGGTAGATTGTGTTAGACAGGGAGAGAGTGTGAGAGAGGGAGAGAGTCTGAGAGGGAGACAAAGTGGGAGACAATGGGAGAGAGGGAGGGTGACTGAGGTAGAGAATGTGTCAGAGGGAGAGACTGTGAGGGGGAGAGTGTGAGAGAGGGTGAGAGTGCTAGAGAGGGAGAGAGTACAAAAGAGAGAATGCGAAACGGGAGAGAGTGTGAGAGAGGGAGAAAGTGTGAGAGAGGGAGGGTGAGAGAGGGAGGGTGAGAGAGTGAGAGAGTGTGAGAGAGTGAGGCACTGTGAGAGAGGGAGGGAGTGTGAGAGGGGGACAGAATGTGATAGAGGGAGAGAGTGTCAGAGAGGGAGACAGTGTGAGAGAGGGACAGAGTGTGAGAGAGGGAGAGAGTGTGTGAGAGAGAGAGAGTGAGAGAGGGAGACAGTGTGTGAGAGGGAGAGAGTGTGAGAGTGGGAGGCAGTGTGGGAGAGGGAGAGAGTGTGAGAGTGGGAGTCAGTGTGGGAGAGGGAGAGAGTGTGAGAGTGGGAGGCAGTGTGGGAGAGGGTGAGAGTGGGTGACTTTGGGAGAGGGAGAGAGTGTGAGAATGGGAGGCAGTGTGGGAGAGGGAGAGAGTGTGAGAGTGGGAGGCAGTGTTGGAGAGGGAGAGAGTGTGAGAGTGGGTGACAGTGTGGGAGAGGGAGAGAGTGTGAGAGTGGGAAGCAGTGTGGGAGAGGGAGAGAGTGTGAGAGTGGGTGACGGTGTGGGAGAGGGAGAGAGTGTGAGAGAGGGAGAGAGTGTGAGAGAGGGAGAGAGTGTGAGATAGGGAGACAGTGTGGGAGAGGGAGAGAGTGTGAGAGAGGGAGAGAGTGTGAGAGTGGGAGGTAGTGTGGGAGAGGGAGAGAGTGTGAGAGGGGGACAGAGTGTAAGAGAGGGAGACAGTGTGGGAGAGGGAGAGAGTGTCAGAGAGGGAGACAGTGTGAGAGAGGGAGAGAGTGTGAGAGTGGGAGGGATTGTTGAGAGGGAGAGAGTGTGAGCGAGGGAGAGAGTGTGAGAGAGGGAGACTGTCTGGGAGAGAGAGAGAATGTGAGAGAGGGAAGACAGTGTCAGAGTGGGTGACAGTGTGGGAGAGGGAGAGAGTGTGAGAGTGGGTGACAGTGTGGGAGAGGGAGAGATTGTGAGAGAGGGAGAGAGTGTGAGAGTGGGTGACAGTGTGGGAGAGGGAGAGAGTGTGAGATTGGGAGGCAGTGTGGGAGAGGGAGAGAGTGTGAGGCAGTTTGGGAGAGGGAGAGAGTGTGAGAGTGGAAGGCAGTGTGGGAGAGGGAGAGAGTGTGAGAGTGGGAGGCAGTATGGGAGAGGGAGAGAGTGTGAGAGTGGGTGACAGTGTGAGAGCGGGTGACAGTGTGGGAGAGGGAGAGAGTTGAGAGAGGGAGACAGTGTTAGAGAGGGAGAGAGTGTGAGAGAGGGAGAGAATGTGAGAGTGGGAGGGATTGTTGAGAGGGAGAGAGTGTGAGCGAGGGAGAGAGTGTGAGAGAGGGAGACTGTCTGGGAGAGAGAGAGAATGTGAGAGAGGGAGACAGTGTCAGAGTGGGTGACAATGTGGGAGAGGGAGAGAGTGTGAGAGTGGGTGACAGTGAGGGATAGGGAGAGATTGTGAGAGAGGGAGAGAGTGTGAGAGTGGGTGACAGTGTGGGAGAGGGAGAGAGTGTGAGAGTGGGTGACAGTGTGGGAGAGGGAGAGAGTGTGAGAGTGGGAGGCAGTGTGGGAGAGGGAGAGAGTGTGAGAGTGGGAGGCAGTGTGGGAGAGGGAGAGAGTGTGAGAGTGGAAGGCAGTGTGGGAGAGGGAGAGAGTGTGAGAGTGGGAGGCAGTGTGGGAGAGGGAGAGAGTGTGAGAGTGGGTGACAGTGTGAGAGCGGGTGACAGTGTGGGAGAGGGAGAGAGTTGAGAGAGGGAGACAGTGTTAGAGAGGGAGAGAGTGTGAGAGAGGGAGAGAGTGTGAGAGTGGGAGGTAGTGTGGGAGAGGGAGAGAGTGTGAGAGAGGGAGAGAGGGAGACACTGTGTGAGAGGAAGGGAGTGTGTGAGAGAGAGTGAGAGAGAGGGCGACAGTGTGGGAGAGGGAGAGAGTGTGAGCGAGGGAGAGAGTGTGAGAGTGGGAGACAGTGTGGGAGAGGGAGAGAGTGTGAGAGAGGGAGGGATTGTTGAGAGGGAGAGAGTGTGAGCGAGGGAGAGAGTGTGAGAGTGGGTGACAGTGTGTGAGAGGGAGAGAGTTGAGAGAGGGAGACAGTGTGAGGGAGGGAGAGAGTGAGAGAGAGGGAGAGAGTGTGAGAGAGGGAGAGAGGGTGAGAGTGGGAGGTAGTGTGGGAGAGGGAGAGAGTGTGAGAGGGGGACAGAGTGTGAGAGAGGGATACAGTGTGGGAGAGGGAGTGAGTGTCAGAGTGGGATACAGTGTGAGAGAGGGAGAGATTGTGAGAGTGGGAGGGATTGTTGAGAGGGAGAGAGTGTGAGCGAGGGAGAGTGTGAGAGAGGGAGACTGTCTGGGAGAGAGAGAGAATGTGAGAGGGAGACAGTGTCAGAGTGGGTGACAGTGTGGGAGAGGGAGAGAGTGTGAGAGTGGGTGACAGTGTGGGAGAGGGAGAGATTGTGAGAGAGGGAGAGAGTGTGAGAGTGGGTGACAGTGTGGGAGAGGGAGAGAGTGTGAGAGTGGGTGACGGTGTGGGAGAGGGGGAGAGTGTGAGAGTGGGAGGCAGTGTGGGAGAGGGAGAGAGTGTGAGAGTGGGAGGCAGTGTGGGAGAGGGAGAGAGTGTGAGAGTGGAAGGCTGTGTGGGAGAGGGAGAGAGTCTGAGAGTGGGAGGCAGTGTGGGAGAGGGAGAGAGTGTGAGAGTGGGTGACAGTGTGAGAGCGGGTGACAGTGTGGGAGAGGGAGAGAGTTGAGAGAGGGAGACAGTGTTAGAGAGGGAGAGAGTGTGAGAGAGGGAGAGAGTGTGAGAGTTGGAGGTAGTGTGGGAGAGGGAGAGAGTGTGAGAGAGGGAGAGAGGGAGACACTGTGTGAGAGGAAGGGAGTGTATGAGAGAGAGTGAGAGAGAGGGAGACAGTGTGGGAGAGGGCGAGAGTGTGAGCGAGGGAGAGAGTGTGAGAGTGGGAGACAGTGTGGGAGAGGGAGAGAGTGTGAGAGAGGGAGGGATTGTTGAGAGGGAGAGAGTGTGAGCGAGGGAGAGAGTGTGAGAGTGGGTGACAGTGTGTGAGAGGGAGAGAGTTGAGAGAGGGAGACAGTGTGAGAGAGGGAGAGAGTGTGAGAGAGGGAGAGAGTGTGAGAGAGGGAGAGAGTGTGAGAGTGGGAGGTAGTGTGGGAGAGGGAGAGAGTGTGAGAGGGGGACAGAGTGTGAGAGAGGGAGACAGTGTGGGAGAGGGAGTGAGTGTCAGAGAGGGATACAGTGTGAGAGAGGGAGAGATTGTTAGAGTGGGAGGGATTGTTGAGAGGGAGAGAGTGTGAGCGAGGGAGAGAGTGTGAGAGAGGGAGACTGTCTGGGAGAGAGAGAGAATATGAGAGGGAGACAGTGTCAGAGTGGGTGACAGTGTGGGAGAGGGAGAGAGTGTGAGAGTGGGTGAGTGTGGGAGAGGGAGAGATTGTGAGAGAGGGAGAGAGTGTGAGAGTGGGTGACAGTGTGGGAGAGGGAGAGAGTGTGAGAGAGGGTGACGGTGAGGGAGAGGTGGAGAGTGTGAGAGTGGGAGGCAGTGTGGGAGAGGGAGAGAGTGTGAGAGTGGGAGGCAGTGTGGGAGAGGGAGAGAGCGTGAGAGTGGAAGGCTGTGTGGGAGAGGGAGAGAGTGTGAGAGTGGGAGGCAGTGTGGGAGAGTGAGAGAGTGTGAGAGTGGGTGACAGTGTGAGAGCGGGTGACAGTGTGGGAGAGGGAGAGAGTTGAGAGAGGGAGACAGTGTTAGAGAGGGAGAGAGTGTGAGAGAGGGAGAGAGTGTGAGAGTGGGAGGTAGTGTGGGAGAGGGAGAGAGTGTGAGAGAGGGAGACACTGTGAGAGAGGAAGGGAGTGTGTGAGAGAGAGTGAGAGAGAGGGAGACAGTGTGGGAGAGGGAGAGAGTGTGAGAGAGGGAGGGATTGTTGAGAGGGAGAGAGTGTGAGCGAGGGAGAGAGTGTGAGAGTGGGTGACAGTGTGGGAGAGGGAGAGAGTGTGAGAGAGGTAGGGATTGTTGAGAGGGAGAGAGTGTGAGCGAGGGAGAGAGTGTGAGAGTGGGTGACAGTGTGGGAGAGGGAGAGAGTTGAGAGAGAGAGACAGTGTGAGAGAGGGAGAGAGTGTGAGAGAGGGAGAGAGTGTGAGAGAGGGAGAGAGTGTGAGAGTGGGAGGTAGTGTGGGAGAGGGAGAGAGTGTGAGAGGGGGACAGAGTGTGAGAGAGGGAGACAGTGTGGGAGAGGGAGTGAGTGTCAGAGAGGGATACAGTGTGAGAGAGGGAGAGATTGTGAGAGTGGGAGGGATTGTTGAGAGGGAGAGAGTGTGAGCGAGGGAGTGAGTGTGAGAGAGGGAGACAGTCTGGGAGAGAGAGAGAGTGTGAGAGAGGGAGACGGTGTGAGAGTGGGTGACAGTGTGGGAGAGGGAGAGAGTGTGAGAGTGGGAGGCAGTGTGGGAGAGGGAGAGAGTGTGAGAGTGGGAGGCAGTGTGGGAGAGGGAGAGAGTGTGTGAGTGGGAGGCAGTGTGGGAGAGGGAGAGAGTGTGAGAGTGGGTGACTGTGGGAGAGGGAGAGAGTGTGAGAGTGGGAGGCAGTGTGGGAGAGGGAGACAGTGTGAGAGTGGGTGACAGTGTGGGAGAGGGATAGAGTGTGAGAGAAGGAGAGAGGGAGACACTGTGAGAGAGGAAGTGAGTGTGTGAGAGAGAGAGAGTGATAGAGGGAGACATTGTGTGAGAGGGAGAGAGTGTGAGAGTGGGAGGCAGTGTGGGAGAGGGAGAGAGTGTGAGAGTGGGAGGCTGTGTGGGAGAGGGAGAGAGTGTGAGAGTGGGAGGCAGTGTGGGAGAGGGAGAGAGTGTGAGAGTGGGTGACTTTGGGAGAGGGAGAGAGTGTGAGAATGGGAGGCAGTGTGGGAGAGGGAGAGAGTGTGAGAGTGTAAGGCAGTATTGGAGAGGGAGAGAGTGTGAGAGTGGGTGACAGTGTGGGAGAGGGAGAGAGTGTGAGAGTGGGAAGCAGTGTGGGAGAGGGAGAGAGTGTGAGAGTGGGTGACTGTGTGGGAGAGGGAGAGAGTGTGAGAGTGGGAGGCAGTGTGGGAGAGGCAGAGAGTGTGAGAGTGGGTGACAGTGTGGGAGAGGGAGAGAGTGTGAGAGTGGGTGACAGTGTGGGAGAGGGAGAGAGTGCGAGAGAGGGAGAGAGTGTGAGAGTGGGTGACAGTGTGGGAGAGGGAGACAGTGTGAGAGTGGGTGACAGTGTGGGAGAGGGAGAGAGTGTGAGAGTGGGAGGCAGTATGGGAGAGGGAGAGAGTGTGAGAGTGGGAGGCAGTGTGGGAGAGGGAGAGAGTGTGAGAGTGGGAGGCAGTGTGGGAGAGGGAGAGAGTGTGAGAGTGGGTGACTTTGGGAGAGGGAGAGAGTGTGAGAATGGGAGGCAGTGTGGGAGAGGGAGAGAGTGTGAGAGTGTAAGGCAGTGTTGGAGAGGGAGAGAGTGTGAGAGTGGGTGACAGTGTGGGAGAGGGAGAGAGTGTGAGAGTGGGAAGCAGTGTGGGAGAGGGAGAGAGTGTGAGAGTGGGTGACAGTGTGGGAGAGGGAGAGAGTGTGAGAGTGGGAGGCAGTGTGGGAGAGGCAGAGAGTGTGAGAGTGGGTGACAGTGTGGGAGAGGGAGAGAGTGTGAGAGTGGGTGACAGTGTGGGAGAGGGAGAGAGTGTGAGAGAGGGAGAGAGTGTGAGAGTGGGTGACAGTGTGGGAGAGGGAGACAGTGTGAGAGTGGGTGACAGTGTGGGAGAGGGAGAGAGTGTGAGAGTGGGAGGCAGTATGGGAGAGGGAGAGAGTGTGAGAGTGGGAGGCAGTGTGGGAGAGGGAGAGAGTGTGAGAGTGGGAGGCAGTGTGGGAGAGGGAGAGAGTGTGAGCGAGGGAGAGAGTGTGAGAGAGGGATAGTGTGAGAGAGTGAGGGTGAGGGAGGGAGAGAGTGCAAGGGAGAGATAGAGTGTGAGGGAGTGCTCTTGGAGATACAAAGAACAAAGAACAAAGAAATGTACAGCACAGGAACAGGCCCTTTTGCCCTCCAAGCCCGTGCCGACCATGCTGCCCGACTAAACTACAATCTTCTACACTTCCGGGGGCCGTATCCCTCTATTCCCAACCTCTACATGTCTTTGTCAAGATGCCCCTTAAATGTCACTATCGTAAAGATATGTGGAACTGGGTATCAGGGGGAAACACAATCCGGATTCATACATTTGCTGAGGAAACAAACTTGTTCCTAAATTATAAAATCAGATCCTGGATGAAGTAAATGTCCTCCATGCAGTATTGCACCATTTAAGTTGTGAATCACTGACAGAGTGTGATAGGTCAGTTATTGTGCAGAGCTGGAATAGAACTTGTCCTTCCCCAGTCAGAGGCCAGAAAGCAAACACGTGGCACAGCCGCTTTTAACAATAATTGCAAAGCAACCTGAAAAAGGATAGACCTCCCTCTAATGATTAAATGTGCGTCTGCTTTTATTGGGAGCAACACAGATGTTTTCAATATTAAAGCACAGACAGCGCCCAGGGTCATACAGATTGGAACTTACAATCAAGTTGATGCTGTGAAGTAAGCAGTGAGCTAAAGCGGGCGCTGGGTTCACACATAGACACAGTGAATAGAAAGGATTACAGTGAGAATACTCGCGGTGCTGGGGAACTTGGAGGGAACCTGCAGGTGTTGGTCCCATCATCTCACAGCCAGACCACATCCAAAGCCTTTAAAACGCGTGAAGACCCGAAGGAGGACATTCATTGCTGGGGCTGGTTTAGCACACTGGGATAAATCGCTGGCTTTTAAAGCAGACCAAGGCAGGCCAGCAGCACGGTTCAATTCCCGTACCAGCCTCCCCGAACAGGCGCCGGAATGTGGCGACTAGGGGCGTTTCACAGTAACTTCATTTGAAGCCAACTTGTGACAATAAGCGATTTTCATTTCATTTCATTCCATTTCATTTCATTCCGTTGACCTCAGCGGCTCTGTAGATGAGCAGATGATTCAACTGGGATCAAGTAGATCCCTTGAAGAGTATAGAGATTGTCGAAATAGAGTTAAGAGGGAAATCAGGAGGGCAAAAAGGGGACATGAAATTGCTTTGGCAAATAATGCAAGGGAGAATCCAAAGAGATTCTACAGATACATAAAGGGGAAAAGAGTAACTAGGGACAGAGTAGGGCCTCTTAAGGATCAACAAGGGCATTTATGTGCAAAGCCACAAGAGTTGGGTGAGATCCTGAATGAATATTTCTCTTCGGTATTCACGGTGGAGAAAGGCATGGATGTTTGGAAACTAAGGGAAATAAATAGTGATGTCTTGAGAAGTGTGCATATTACAGAGGAGGAGGTGCTGGAAGTCTTAAAGCGCATCAAGGTAGATAAATCCCCGGGACCTGATGAAATGTATCCCAGGATGTTGTGGGAGGCTAGGGAGGAAATTGCGGGTCCCCTAACCGAGATATTTGAATCATCGGCAGCCACAGGTGAGGTGCCTGAAGATTGGAGAGTGGCGAATGTTGTGCCCTTGTTTAAGAAGGGCAGCAGGGAAGAGCCTGGGAACTACAGACCGGTGAGCCTAACGTCTGTCGTAGGTAAGTTGCTAGAAGGTATTCTGAGAGACAGGATCTACAAGCATTTAGAGAGGCAAGGACTGATTCGGGGCAGTCAGCATGGCTTTGTGCGTGGAAAATCATGTCTCACAAATTTGATTGAGTTTTTTGAGGGAGTGACCAAGAAGGTAGATGAGGGTAGTGCAGTAGACGTTGTCTACATGGACTTTAGCAAAGCCTTTGACAAGGTACCGCATGGTAGGTTGTTGCAGAAGGTTAAAGCTCACGGGATCCAGGGTGAGGTTGCCAATTGGATTCAAAATTGGCTGGACGACAGAAGGCAGAAGGTGGTTGTAGAGGGTTGCTTTTCAAACTGGAGGCCTGTGACCAGTGGTGTGCCTCAGGGATCGGTGCTGGGTCCACTGTTATTTGTGATTTATATTAATGATTTGGATGAGAATTTAGGAGGCATGGTTAGTAAGTTTGCAGATGACACCAAGATTGGTGGCATAGTGGATAGTGAAGAAGGTTATCTAGGATTGCAACGGGATCTTGATCAATTAGGCCAGTGGCCGACGAATGGCAGATGGAGTTTAATTTAGATAAATGTGAGGTGATGCATTTTGGCAGATCGAATCAGGCCAGGACCTACTCAGTTAATGGTATGGCGTTGGGGAGAGTTATAGAACAAAGAGATCTAGGAGTACAGGTTCATAGCTCCTTGAAGGTGGAGTCGCAGGTGGACAGGGTGGTGAAGAAGGCATTCGGCATGCTTGGTTTCATTGGTCAGACACATTGAATATAGGAGTTGGGACGTCTTGTTGAAGTTGTACAAGACATTGGTACGGCCACACTTGGAATACTGTGTGCAGTTCTGGTCACCCTATTATAGAAAGGATATTATTAAACTAGAAAGAGTGCAGAAAAGATTTACTAGGATGTTGCCGGGACTTGATGGTTTGAGTTATAAGGAGAGGCTGGATAGACTGGGACTTTTTTCCCTGGAGCGTAGGAGGCTTCGGGGTGATCTTATAGAGGTCTATAAAATAATGAGGGGCATAGATAAGGTAGATAGTCAACATCTTTTCCCAAAGGTAGGGGAGTCTAAAACTAGAGGGCATAGGTTTAAGGTGAGAGGTGAGAGATTCAGAAGGGCCCAGAGGGGCAATTTCTTCACTCAGAGGGTAGTGAGTGTCTGGAATGGGCTGCCAGAGGTAGTAGTAGAAGCGGGTACAATTGTGTCTTTCAAAAAGCATTTAGCTGGTTACATGGGTAAGATGGGTATAGAGGGTTATGGGCCAAGTGCGGGCAACTGGGACTAGCTTAATGGTAAAAAACTGGGCGGAATGGACTGGTTGGGCCGAAGGGCCTGTTTCCATGCTGTAAACTTCTATGACTCTATGAATCCGACTGCACCGCCCTTTCCCTGGAGACGTACATTTGATTTCTGTCACTCCTACCATTCCCTGTGAAACCACTGTTGTATCTGCCGGCACCAGTGTCCCAGGCCGTGCAGACCAGATCAGAACCACTGGCTGTGTGAATCGTTTAGAAGCAGTTTTCCCTTCGGGATGATTGGATTGGCTGGGGCTGGGTTATTGGGAATAAAAGACGGTGCAACATCGTGGGTCGAAGGGCCTGTACTGCGCTGTATTGTTCTATGATGTGAGAGATTCGTTCCACACATTTAAGATGATAAAGTTTTGGATAATCTGGATGTAAATGAACTATTTCCATGAACAATATAAATATCTGTGGGAAAGATGTAACTGAAATATATGATTGTGCAGCTACATTCATCAGCGAGTATTGCAGAGCCGGAGCTGATAACAAATGACAACATGGGGAGACTACACGGTCCCTCACACCTCCTCCACCATTCAATTTAATCACTGCTCAGCTTCTGCCTCAATGTCATTTCCCGCTTGTTCCTCATATCCTTTCATTACCTCAAAGATCATTTTCTGTAAGAATAATGGAGGCTGATACCCAAAGCCACATTTCAAACCGAGTTGGACATTTACGGCCATAAGACCATAAGACACAGGAGCTGAACTTGGTCACTAGGCCCATCGAGCCTGCTCCGCCAGTCAATCATGGCTGATATGTTTCTCATCCTCATTCTTCTACCTTCTCACCTTCTCCCCATAACCCCTGACCTCCTTTTTAACCAAGAACCTATCTGTCTCTGTCTTAAAGGCACTCAGTGATTTGGCCTCCACAGCCTTCTGTGGCAGAGTCCCACCGATTCACCACCCTCTGGCTGAATAAATTCCTCCTCAGCTCTGTTTTAAAGGATCGTGCCTTTAGTCTGAGATGGTGTCCTCTGGTTCCAGTTTTTCATACAAGTGGAAACATCCTCTCCACATCCATTCTAGCCAGGCCTCGCAGTATCCTGGAAGTTTCAGTAAGATCCCCCCTCATCCTTCTAAACTCCAACGAGCACAGGCCCAGAGTCCTCAACCGTTCTTCATACGACAAGCTCTTCATTCCAGGGATCGTTCTTGTGAACCTCCTCTGGACCCTTTCCAAGGCCAGCACATCCTTCCTTAGATACGGGGCCCAGAACTGCTCACAATACTCCAAATGGGGCCTGACCAGAGACTTATACAGCCTCAGAAATACATCCCTGCTCTTGTACTCTCGCCCTCTCGACATGAATGCTAATATTGCAATTGCCTTCCTAACTGCCGACTGAACCTGCCCGTTAACCGTAAGAGAATCGTGAACAAGGCCTCCCAAGTCCCTTTGTGCTCCTGATTTCCGAAGCATTTCCCCATTTAGAGAATAGTCAATTCCTCCTTCTAAAGTGCATAACCTCACACTTTTCCACATTGTATTCCATCTGCCACGTCTTTGCAGAATCTCCGAGTCTCAAAGTCCTTCTGCAGCCGCCCCCCCCCCCCCACCCCCCAACCCCCACCGCTTCCTCAATACCACCTGTCCAAATCTTTGTATCATCTGCAAACTCAGCAACAGTGCCTTCGGTTCCTTCTTCCAGATCATTAATGTATATTGTGGAAAGTTGTGGTCCCAGCACAGACCCCTGAGGCGCACCACTAGACACCGGCTGCCATCCTGAAAAATACCCCTTTATGCCGCTCTCTGCCAATTCTTTTTGCATCCCAGGATCTTACCCTGAACACCATGGGCTCTTAACCAATTTAACCGCCTCCTGTGCGGCACCATATCAAATGCCTCCTGGAAATCTAAATAAATCTTACCGCTCGTTCTCCTTTATCTAACTTCCGTGTTACTTCCTCAAAGAGAACTCTAACGGATTTGTCAGACATGACCTCCCCTTGACGAAGCCGAGCTGACTCAGTCCTATTTTATCCTGCACTTCCAAGTACTCCGCAATCTCATCTTTAATAATGGATCTAAAATCTCACCAATGACCGAAGTCAGGCTAACCGGCCGATAATTTCCCGTCTTCTGCCTCCCTCCCTTCTTAAACAGCGGTGCTACATTCGCCACTTTCCAGTCCTCTGGGACCCTTCCTGCCTCCAGTGATTCCTGAAAGATTACCGCCACTGCCTCCACAAACTCCTCAGCTATCTCTTTTAGAACCCTGGGATGTAGTCCATCCGTCCAGGTCATTCATCCACCTTCAGACCTTTCATTGTGCGCAGAACCTTCTCCTTAGTGACGGCCACGGCACTCCCTCTGCCCCCTGGTTCTCCTGGAGCTCTGGCATCCCACTGGTGTCTTCCACCGTGAAGGCTGATGCAAAGTAACTATACAGTTCGTCTGCCATTTCTTTGTTACCTATTGTTACTTCTCCAGTCACATTTTCCAGTGGTCCAATGTCTTTTTTTGTCTCTCTCTTACCTTTAATATATTGAAAAGAACATCTTCCTGTCTTCTTTTACATTACTAGCTAGCTTGGCCTCAAATTTCACCTCCTCCTTTATTGCTGTTTCAGTTTTCCTCTGCTCGCTATTAAAGGCTTCCCGATTTTATGGCATCCCACTATTCCGCGCCACATTGTCTGTTTTTTATTTTGATTTACTGCTCTCCTTGACTTCCCTCGTGAGCCATGGACTCCTTGTCCTCCCCTTGGCATGTTTCCTCCTCCTTGGGATGAAATTCTGCTGTTCCTCCCGAATAACCCCCCAAAACTGCTGCCATTGCTGTTCCACTGTCTTCCCTGCTCGTCTCCTTTTCCAATCAACTCTGGCCAGCTCCTCCCATGCCTTTGTAGTTACCCCTATTTAATTGTAATACTGTTACATCTGACTCCAGCTTCTCCCTCTCAAACTGCAGGGTAAATTCTATCATATTGTGGTCACTGCTCCCTTCGGGTTCCTTCACCTTAAGTTCCCTAATCAAGTCTGCTTCATTACACATCACCAAATCCAGAATTGCCTGTACCCCAGTCGGCTCTGTCACAGACTGCTCCAAAAAAACATCTCATTCCACAAATTCCATTTCTTGGGATCCACGATCAACCTGATTTTCCTGCATGTTGAAGTCCCCCATGATTATTGTAATATTTCCTTTTTTACATGCCTTTTCTATCTCCTGATTTATTTTTTGCTCCACCTCTTGATTACTGCTCCGAGTCCTGCAAATAAGTCCGATCAGAGTCTTTTTATCGATTCAATTCCTCAACTCTGTCCATAGGGAATCTCTGCCTTCTGATCCTATATCGCTCCTTGCTATCGATTTAACTTCATTCCTTACTCACAATGGAGCCCCGCCTCCTTTACCCATCTGCCTGTCCTTTCGATAGAACACTTGCACATTTTGATCCCAGCCCTGATCACCTTGCAGCCACGTCTCTGTGATTCCAACAACATCGTACCAGCCAATTTCAATGTGCGCAACATGCAAATTCACCTTGTTCCGTACACTGCGCACATTTAGGTCCACCACCCTCAATGCTGCATTGAGCACCTCCCTTCTCACCCTCGGCACCTTTTTTGCTCTGCCTGAGGGTGATGTTGTTCAGGTATTTGTGTTCTCCGTTTCCCCTTCAGTTATTACACCTGCTGAGCTACCTCTCTGGTTCCCACTCCCTTTCATATTAGTTTCAATTCTCCCGGGTGACACTAACAAGCCTCCCAGCGAGGATAGTGATGTCCCTCCAGTTTAGAAGCTGCCCGCCCTTCTTGTCCAGGTCCCACATTTCCCGGAATATCGCCCAATGGCCCAGAAATCTGAAACCCTCCCTCCTACACCACCAGTTTAGCCACGAGTTTAGCTGTACTATCCTCTTGTTTCTAGCCTCACTCTCACGTGGCACAGGGAGTAATCCTGAGATTCCAACCCGAGAGGTCCTGCTTTTTAGCTTACTGTCTAACTTCCTGAACTCCTTCTGCAGGGCCTCATCGCTCTTCCTGCCGATGTCGTTAGTACCGATGTGAACTAAGACCTCTGGCTGTTCACCCTCCCTCTTCAGGACGTCCTGTGTTCGTTCAGAGACAACCTTGACCCTGGCACCAGGCAGACAACATACCAACCTGGAGTCTCTTTCCTGTCCACAGAAGCGCCGATCTGTGCCCCTTTCTATAGAGTCCCTGTAACTATCGCTTTCCTGCACTTTACCCTCCCCTGCTCCCCACAGAGCCAGCTGTGGTGCCACTGTTCTGGCTGCTGTTGTTTTCCCCTGAGATGCTATCCCCCAACTGTATCCAACACAGTATACCTATTAGAGAGGGGGACAGCCACAGGGGATTCCAGCGCTGACTGCCTGCCCGTTCCAGCAGTCATCCACCGAACTATCTGCCTGCACCTTAGGTGTGACCACGCCTCCAGAACGTCTACCTATGATGCTTTCCGCCACCTGTATGCTCCTCAGTGCATCCAATTGCTGCTCGAACCGAACCACGCGGTCTGTGTGGTGCTGCCATTGGCTACACCTGCTGCAGACGCAGTTGACCGGAACACTGGAAGCGTCACGGTTCTCCCACATCTCACAGTTAGAGCACTGCACCCTCTGAGTGACATTTATGCACTAGTTAATTCATTCAAAATAATCACTTAAATAATTATCAGATTAAGTTACAATTAACTATATGGTCCTGCGCTGGTTTTTCACTGTAAATAAATGTTAAATTCTAATCCCTGCTCTCAGGTTTACTGACTCCTCTGCCCTTTTAATGAATTAGTTACTGCAGTTGTATAGAACCTGAATTACATGAGTAACACATGAACAGAATGGGAATACAGGGATACGGACCACAGGAAGCGCAGAAGATTATAGGTCAGATGGGCAGCAAGTTCAGCACAGGCTTGAGGGCCGAAGGGCCAATATAGAATCATAGAATCATAGAAGTTTACAGCATGGAAACAGGCCCTTCGGCCCAACCAGTCCATGCCGCCCAGTTTTTACCATTAAGCTAGTCCCAGTTGCCCGCATTTGGCCCATAACCCTCTATACCCATCTTACCCATGTAACTATCTAAATGCTTTTTAAAAGACACAATTGTACCCGCCTCTACTACTACCTCTGGCAGCACATTCCAGACACTCACTACCCTCTGAGTGAAGAAATTACCCTTCTGAATCTCTCCCTGCTCACCTTAAACCTATGCCCTCTAGTTTTAGACTCCCCTACCTTTGGGAAAAGATGTTGACTATCTACCTTATCTATGCCCCTCATTATTTTATAGACCTCTATAAGATCACCCCTAAGCCTCCTACGCTCCAGGGAAAAAAGTCCCAGTCTATCCAGCCTCTCCTTATAACTCAAACCATCAAGTCCCGGTAACATCCTAGTAAATCTTTTCTGCACTCTTTCTAGTTTAATAATATCCTTTCTATAATAGGGTGGCCAGAACTGCACACAGTATTCCAAGTGTGGCCGTACCAATGTCTTGTACAACTTCAACAAGACGTCCCAACTCCTGTATTCAATGTTCTGACCAATGAAACCAAGCATGCCGAATGCCTTCTTCACCACCCTGTCCACCTGCGACTCCACCTTCAAGGAGCTATGAACCTGTACTCCTAGATCTCTTTGTTCTATAACTCTCCCCAACGCCATACCATTAACTGTGTAGGTCCTGGCCTGATTCGATCTGCCAAAATGCATCGCCTCACATTTATCTATATTGAACTCCATCTGCCATTCGTCGTCCCACTGGCCTAATTGATCAAGATCCCGTTGCAAACCTAGATAACCTTCTTCACTATCCACTGTGCTACCAATCTTGGTGTCATCTGCAAACATACTAACCATGCCTCCTAAATTCTCATCCAAATCATTAATATAAATCACAAATAACAGTGGACCCAGCACCGATCCCTGAGGCACACCAGTGGTCACAGGCCTCCAGTTTGAAAAACAACCCTCTACAACCACCCTCTGTCTTCTGTCGTCCAGCCAATTTTGAATCCAATTGGCAACCTCACCCTGGATCCCGTGAGCTTTCACATTCTGCAACAACTTACCATGCGGTACCTTGTCAAAGGCTTTGCTAAAGTCCATGTAGACAACGTCTACTGCACTGCCCTCATCTACCTTCTTGGTCACCCCCTCAAAAAACTCAATCAAATTTGTGAGACATGATTTTCCACGCACAAAGCCATGCTGACTGGCCCGATTCAGTCCTTGCCTCTCTAAATGCTTGTAGATCCTGTCTCTCAGAAGACCTTCTAGCAACTTACCTACTACAGACGTTAGGCTCACCGGTCTGTAGTTCCAAGGCTTTTCCCTGCTGCCCTTCTTAAACAAGGGCACAACTTTCGCTACTCTCCAATCTTCAGGCACCTCACCTGTGGCTGCTGATGATTCAAATATCTCGGATAGGGGACCCGCAATTTCCTCCCTAGCCTCCCACAACATCCTGGGTTACATTTCATCAGGTCCCGGGGATTTATCTAACTTGATGCGCTTTAAGACTTCCAGCACCTCCTCCTCTGTAATATGCACACTTCTCAAGACATCACTATTTATTTCCCTTAGTTTCCTCACATCCATGCCTTTCTCCACCGTGAATACCGATGAGAAATATTCTTTAAGGATCTCACCCAACTCTTGTGGTTCTGCACATAGATGTCCTTGTTGATCCTTAAGAGGCCCTACTCTGTCCCTAGTTACTCTTTTTCCCTTTATGTATCTGTAGAAGCTCTTTGGATTCTCCTTTGCATTATTTGCCAAAGCAATTTCATGTCCCCTTTTTGCCCTCCTGATTTCCCTCTTAACTCTATTTCGACAATCTTTATACTCTTCAAGGGATCCACTTGATCCCAGTTGCTTATGTACGTCATATGCCTCCTTCTTCTTTTTGACCAGAGTCTCAATATCTCGAGTCATCCAGGGTTCCCTACTTCTACCAGCCTTACCCTTCACTCTAAAGGGAATGTGCTTACCCTGAACCCTGGTTAACACATTTTTAAAAGCCTCCCATTTACCAGCCGTCCCTTTGCCTGCCAACAGTCTCCCCCAATCTACCTCTGAAAGTTCCTGTCTGATACCATCAAAATTGGCCTTGCCCCAATTAAGAATTTTAACTCTTGGGCCAGACCTATCATTCTCCATAGCTATCTTAAAACTAATGGAGTTATGGTCACTTGTCCCAAAGTGATCCCTCACTAACACTTCTGTCACTTGCCCTTCCTTATTTCCCAAGACGAGGTCAAGTTTTGCCCCCTCTCTAGTCGGGCCATCCACATACTGAATGAGAAATTCCTCCTGAATACACTCAACAAATTTCCCTCCATCCAAGCTCCTAATGCTATGGCTGTCCCAGTCAATGTTGGGAAAGTTAAAGTCCCCTACTATTACCACCCTATTTTTCTTGCAGCTATCTGTAATCTCCTTACATATTTGCTCCCCAATTTCCCGCTGACTATTTGGGGGCCTGTAGTACAGTCCTACCAAGGTGATCTCTCCCTTCTTATTTTTCAGTTCCACCCATATAGACTCAGTGGGCGAACCCTCGGATATATCCCCTCTAAGTACTGCCGTGATGTTCTCCCTAATCAAAAACGCCACTCCCCCTCCTCTCTTATCTATGTTGTACTTTTATTTGTGCCTTGTTCCTTGTTCTAACTATTTGTATCAGGTATTGCTGAGTCCGGAGACCAAACTCGCAATCAATAGTCTATGTTACAAGTGTTTGTCTTGAACAACGAACACGAGGTTAAAAGTATTTATAAAAAAAAAAGGCTAATTTTAATTAATTGACGCAATGTCAGTTAGAGGGGTGCTGTGCTCTGACTGTGAGATGTGGCAGGTCCGGGAGGCTTCCAGCGTCCTGGATGGCTTCATCTGCAGAAAGTGCACCCAACTGGAGCTCCTCACAGACCGCATGGTTCGGTTGGAGCAGCAATTGGATGCAATTAGGAGCATGCAGGTGGCGGAAAGCGTCATAGACCGCAGTTATATAGATGTGGTCACACCCAAGGTGCAGGCAGAGAAATGGGTGACCACCAGAAAGGGCAGGCAGTCAGTGCAGGAATCCCCTGTGGTTGTCCCCCTCTCGAACAGATATACCCCTTTGGATACTGTCGGGGGGGATAGCCTATCAGGGGAAAACAGCAGCAGCCAGAGCAGTGGCACCACGGCTGGCTCTGATGTTCAGAAGGGAGGGTCAAAGCGCAGAAGAGTAATAGTTATAGGGGACTCTATAGTCAGGGGAACAGATAGGCGCTTCTGTGGACGTGAAAGAGACTCCAGGATGGTATGTTGCCTCCCTGGTGCCAGGGTCCAGGATGTCTCCGAACGGGTAGAGGGAATCCTGAAGGGGGAGGGCAAACAGGTAGAGGTCGTTGTACATATTGGTACTAACGACATAGGCAGGAAGAGGCATGAGGTCCTGCAGCAGGAGTTCAGGGAGCTAGGCAGAAAGTTAAAAGACAGGACCTCGAGGGTTGTAATCTCGGGATTACTCCCTGTGCCACGTGCCAGTGAGGCTAGAAATAGGAAGATAGAGCAGACAAACACGTGGCTAAACAGCTGGTGTAGGAGGGAGGGTTTCGGTTATCTGGACCACTGGGAGCTCTTCCGGGGCAGGTGTGACCTGTATAAAATGGACGGGTTGCATCTAAACCGGAGAGGCATAAATATCCTGGCCGCGAGATTTGCTAGTGTCACACGGGAGGGTTTAAACTAGTATGGCAGGGGGGTGGGTACGGGAGCAATAGGTCAGAAGGTGAGAGCGTTGAGGGAGAACTAGGGAATATGGACAGTGTGACTCTGAGGCAGAGCAGACGGGGAGAAGTTGCTGAACACAGCGGGTCTGGTGGCCTGAAGTGCATATGTTTTAATGCAAGGAGCATTACGGGTAAGGCAGATGAACTTAGAGCTTGGATTACTACTTGGAACTATGATGTTGTTGCCATTACAGAGACCTGGTTGAGGGAAGGGCAGGATTGGCAGCTAAACGTTCCAGGATTTAGATGTTTCAGGCGGGATAGAGGGGGATGTAAAAGGGGAGGCGGAGTTGCGCTACTTGTTCAGGAGAGTATCACAGCTATACAGCGAGAGGACACCTCAGAGGGCAGTGAGGCTATATGGGTAGAGATCAGGAATAAGAAGGGTGCAGTCACAATGTTGGGGGTATACTACAGGCCTCCCAACAGCCAGCGGGAGATAGAGGAGCAGATAGGTAGACAGATTTTGGAAAAGAGTAAAAACAACAGGGTTGTGGTGATGGGAGACTTCAACTTCCCCAATATTGACTGGGACTCACTTAGTGCCAGGGGCTTAGACGGGGCAGAGTTTGTAAGGAGCATCCAGGAGGGCTTCTTAAAACAATATGTAAACAGTCCAACTAGGGAAGAGGCGGTACTGGACCTGGTATTGGGGAATGAGCCCGGCCAGGTGGTAGATGTTTCAGTAGGGGAGCATTTCGGTAACAGTGACCACAATTCAGTAAGTTTTAAAGTACTGGTGGACAAGGATAAGAGTGGTCCGAGGATGAATGTGCTAAATTGGGGGAAGGCTAATTATAACAATATTAGGCGGGAACTGAAGAGCATAGATTGGGGGCGGATGTTTGAGGGCAAATCAACATCTGACATGTGGGAGGCTTTCAAGTGTCAGTTGATAGGAATACAGGACAGGCATGTTCCTGTGAGGAAGAAAGACAAATACGGCAATTTTCGGGAACCTTGGATGACGAATGATATTGTAGGCCTCGTCAAAAAGAAAAAGGAGGCATTTGTCAGGGCTAAAAGGCTGGGAACAGACGAAGCCTGTGTGGCATATAAGGAAAGTAGGAAGGAACTTAAGCAGGGAGTCAGGAGGGCTAGAAGGGGTCATGAAAAGTCATTGGCAAATAGGGTTAAGGAAAATCCCAAGGCTTTTTACACTTACATAAAAAGCAAGAGGGTAGCCAGGGAAAGGGTTGGCCCACTGAAGGATAGGCAAGGGAATCTGTGTGTGGAGCCAGAGGAAATGGGCGAGGTACTAAATGAATACTTTGCATCAGTATTCACCAAAGAGAAGGAATTGGTAGATGTTGAGTCTGGAGAAGGGGGTGTAGATAGCCTGGGTCACATTGTGATCCAAAAAGACGAGGTGTTGGGTGTCTTAAAAAATATTAAGGTAGATAAGTCCCCAGGGCCGGATGGGATCTACCCCAGAATACTGAAGGAGGCTGGAGAGGAAATTGCTGAGGCCTTGACAGAAATCTTTGGATCCTCGCTGTCTTCAGGGGATGTCCCGGAGGACTGGAGAATAGCCAATGTTGTTCCTCTGTTTAAGAAGGGTGGCAGGGATAATCCCGGGAACTACAGGCCGGTGAGCCTTACTTCAGTGGTAGGGAAATTACTGGAGAGAATTCTTCGAGACAGGATCTACTCCCATTTGGAAGCAAATGGACGTATTAGTGAGAGGCAGCACGGTTTTGTGAAGGGGAGGTCGTGTCTCACTAACTTGATAGAGTTTTTCGAGGAGGTCACTAAGATGATTGATGCAGGTAGGGCAGTAGATGTTGTCTATATGGACTTCAGTAAGGCCTTTGACAAGGTCCCTCATGGTAGACTAGTACAAAAGGTGAAGTCACACGGGATCAGGGGTGAACTGGCAAGGTGGATACAGAACTGGCTAGGCCATAGAAGGCAGAGGGTAGCAATGGAGGGATGCTTTTCTAATTGGAGGGCTGTGACCAGTGGTGTTCCACAGGGATCAGTGCTGGGACCTTTGCTCTTTGTAGTATATATAAATGATTTGGAGGAAAATGTAACTGGTCTGATTAGTAAGTTTGCAGACGACACAAAGGTTGGTGGAATTGCGGATAGCGATGAGGACTGTCTGAGGATACAGCAGGATTTAGATTGTCTGGAGACTTGGGCGGAGAGATGGCAGATGGAGTTTAACCTGGACAAATGTGAGGTAATGCATTTTGGAAGGGCTAATGCAGGTAGGGAATATACAGTGAATGGTAGAACCCTCAAGAGTATTGAAAGTCAAAGAGATCTAGGAGTACAGGTCCACAGATCACTGAAAGGGGCTACACAGGTGGAGAAGGTAGTCAAGAAGGCATACGGCATGCTTGCCTTCATTGGCCGGGGCATTGAGTATAAGAATTGGCAAGTCATGTTGCAGCTGTATAGAACCTTAGTTAGGCCACACTTGGAGTATAGTGTTCAATTCTGGTCGCCACACTACCAGAAGGATGTGGAGGCTTTAGAGAGGGTGCAGAAGAGATTTACCAGAATGTTGCCTGGTATGGAGGGCATAAGCTATGAGGAGCGATTGAATAAACTCGGTTTGTTCTCACTGGAACGAAGGAGGTTGAGGGGCGACCTGATAGAGGTATACAAAATTATGAGGGGCATAGACAGAGTGGATAGTCAGAGGCTTTTCCCCAGGGTAGAGGGGTCAATCACTAGGGGGCATAGGTTTAAGGTGAGAGGGGCAAAGTTTAGAGTAGATGTACGAGGCAAGTTTTTTACGCAGAGGGTAGTGGGTGCCTGGAACTCACTACCGGAGGAGGTAGTGGAGGCAGGGACGATAGGGACATTTAAGGGGCATCTTGACAAATATATGAATAGGATGGGAATTGAAGGATACGGACCCAGGAAGTGTAGAAGATTGTAGTTTAGTCGGGCAGTATGGTCGGCACGGGCTTGGAGGGCCGAAGGGCCTGTTCCTGTGCTGTACATTTCTTTGTTCTTTGTTGTTTGAGGTAATGGGACTGAGGGACTGGAGGAGATAATCCCATACCTTCCGGGCCAGACAGCGGAAGAGAAGGCATCATGTGTTCAACTATTAATATGATAATAATAATCTTTATTAATAATAAAAATATGTATTGTCACAAGTAGTCCCACATTAACACTACAATGAAGTTACTGTGAAAATCCCCTAGTCGCCACACTCCGGCACCTGTTCGGATACACAGAGGGAGATTTTAGAATGTCCAACTCACCTCACAACAGGTCTTTCGGGACTTGTGGAAGGAAACCGGATCACCCGGAGGAAACCCACGCAGACACGGGGGGAACGTGCAGACTCCACACAGACAGTGACACAAGCCGGGATTCGAACCTGGGACCCCGGAGCTGTGAAGCCAGTGTGCTAACCACTGTGCTATCATGCCGGCCTTCAAATCAGGAATCCTGAAGAATTGGGAGAGTATCGGTATCACGGCTATGGATCTGCTGTGTAATACTGAGAAATAAATCACCAAGGCCATGGCAGGGTTTGATTCTCCTCCAATCCGCAAGCTCCAATCTTAAGCATCGCATTAGACCTCGGCATCGATCAGTCCATTAAACCTGGGGAACAGACTCTAATTGAGAAATAATGAATGGAAACAGTGGTTGATCACTCTCTTATTGTGAAACAGTCAGTATTTTCCCGAGGAGAAACACTAGAGGATACAGAAGGGAACCAAAAGGACCAGTCTCCCCAACAACACCAGCGGGAGTTTGTAGTTATCCAGTTCCAGCAGTCAGATAACCTCAATAATTTAAATAAATATGTGACACAGTATATAATTGTTTCTCAGCCATTACTTCCCGGATCCCATTATTTAAATTGCTGGGACGTCTTCAGTAGAAACAGGCAGAGAGATCACAATGTATTCCACCACATAGCAGCGATATGTCTAGTAACTAATGGAATTAAAACCTGAAAGATAATTTCTGGTACTCATAGACATTTCTAAATGCATATTATTGTGAAAAGCATAAAGGTTTCTAGACATATTCGCTAATCATTGGACGGAAAATAATTATGTTCCTGGCATGATGATTCGATAGAAAGATAATCACAGTCTAGTTAATTGTGAGCAGAAATGTGCATGTTCAGTTTATTGTGTTATTATAGGAAGGTCAGGAATTACTGACTCTATTTGAAAGAACAATCTTATTATGATTATTGTCTGAACAATATTAATTTACGCCTCTGATTACTGGAATAATCAATCCTTCAATAATCACTTTCAAAGTTGCAATTAAATGTTTTTCATTATTTACTGTGTTCAATGGACTGAAAACGAATGTGATGCTTTCTATCAATGTTGTGCAAACATGATGGTGAAATATATGTCATCCTGCCTTCCATCATTGGATTTCAGAGATCATAGAATTCACAGTGCAGAAGGAGGCCATTCGGCCCATCGAGTCTGCACCGGCTCTTGGAAAGAGCACCCTACCCAAGCCCACACCTCCACCCTATCCCCATAACCCAGCAACGCCATCCAACCTAAGAGCAATTTAACGTGTCCAATCCACCTAACCTGCACATCTGTGGGAGACAATCAGAGCACCCGGAGGAAACCCGCGCAGACACGGGGAGAACGTGCAGACTCCGCCCAGAGAGTGACCCATGCGGGAATCGAACCTGGGACCCTGGCGCTGTGACGTCATAGTGGTAACCACTGTGCTACCGTGCTGCCCGAGTTGCGCAGTTTTCTTTGGTAGAAACAGGCAGGGAGAATTCTCACACTATTCAGTCATGGCACAACTATGATTAATGGAATTAAATCCTGAGATATAATTGCTGGTATCATGGACATGGGAAATATTTCCCAATACATATTATTGTGAGAAGTTAAAAGATTTATTCATACCGTTAGTGATCAATGGATTAATCAGTATCTTGCCATGATAATTCTCTTGGAAAATGATCATCGGTTTAATATCCTGTACCCGGTTCTCCGTCCCGCCAGCTCCGTTATCCGGCGCGGCGCACCCACCAGCACAACGGGATTCTCCGTTCCCGCAGCCGGTCAGTGAGGTTTCCCGTTGTGGCCACCCCACGGCGTGGGGAAACCCGCCGACATGGGGGCGCTGCCGGCGAAGGGGAGGATCCTGCCCAGGGAGAATCCCATTGATTGGGATTGTGAGCTGAACAAATGCATTTTTTATTGATGCCTTTATTGTTGTGTGGTCAGGAATTACAGATTCTATTCCACTGATTAACAATCTTCATTTGATTGTGGTCTGACCAGTAATTAGAAACCGCCTGTGATTATTGCAATGAAAAATCCTTTGACAATCACAGTGAAAGATGCAATGACATGTTTTTAGTTATTTGCTGTATTTAATGGACTGAAAATAATTTGTTATTTTCTATCAATGTTGCACAAATAATAATTAGTTGTGTCATGCTTGTTGGACATTGACATAATGAGCTGTTCGCTGATTTAATTAAACCTCGCAATGAATGAATGAGATAATTGTTTATTGGACCAAACAATCAATTCAAGTTCACTCTGATTATTGGGATGAACGATGTTAACAGGTGGTTAATCTTCCACAGAAAATAATTAAATAATTCAAGTAAAAATCAGTAGACCCGTCAGAACTTCACCAGTTTAAAGACATTTAATGTTGGGACATTCATTAAAATATCTGAGCCATTTTAACAAATAGTTCTTCCATATTCACTTTGATTATTGGGTGTAATGATTAAAAGTTAGTTACTCTAACTCTTGGACTGATGAAGAATTAGCTCTTCACTTTTATGCGGAATCCAAGCAGTATAAAATATATTGGCCCTCAGGACAATCCCAACGAAAGGACATTTGAAAAGGGACCTGCTGCAGTGACTGATGTTGTCTCCAAATCCCGCAGCCCACTCACCCCTCTCTGGGGTTGGGTGATATCTGGGCTTGGGCGATCTCTGCCGTTCGGTGATATCTGGCGTTGGGTGATCTCTGGCGTTGGGTGATCTCTGGGTTTGGGTGATGTCTGGAGTTGGGTGATATCTGGGGTTGGGTGATGTCTGGGGTTGGGTGATAGCTGGGGCTGGGTGATATGGGGGGGTTGGGTGATCTCTGGGGTTGGGTGATATCTGGGGTTGGGTGGTATCTGGAGTTGGGTGATATCTGGGGTTGGGTGATGTCTGGGGTTGGGTGATATCTGGGGCTGGGTGATATGGGGGGGGTTGGGTGATATCTGGAGTTGGGTGATATCTGGGGTTCGGTGATATCTGGAGTTGGGTGATATCTGGGGTTGGGTGATCTATGGGGTTGGGTGATATCTGGAGTTGGGTGATATCTGGGGTTGGGTGATATCTGGGGTTGGGTGATATCTGGGGCTGGGTGATATGGGGGGGGTTGGGTGATCTATGGGGTTGGGTGATATCTGGAGTTGGGTGATATCTGGGGTTGGGTGATATCTGGAGTTGGGTGATATCTGGGGTTGGGTGATATCTGGGGTTGGGTGATATCTGGGGTTGGGTGATTTTTACAGATTTTTTTTTTTTTACAGAATTTACAGTGCAGAAGGAGGCCATTCGGCCCATCGAGTCTGCACCGGCTCTTGGAAAGAGCACCCTACCCAAGGTCCACACCTCCACCCTATCCCCATAACCCAGTAACCCCACCCTACACTAAGGGCAATTTTGGACACTATGGGCAGTTTAGCATGGCCAATCCACCTAACCCGCACATCTTTGGACTGTGGGAGGAAACCGGAGAACCGGAGGAAGCCCACGCAGACACGGGGAGGATGTGCAGACTCCGCATAGACAGTGACCCAAGCCGGAATCGAACCTGGGACCCTGGAGCTGTGAAGCATTTGTGCTAACCACTATGCTACCGTGCTGCCCTGCCCCCCGTGATGTCTGGGGTTGGGTGATATATGGGACTGGGTGATATGGGGGGGGGGTTAGGTGATCTCTGGGGCTGGGTGATCTCTGGGGTTGGGTGATATCTGGAGTTGGGTGATTCTGGGGTTGGGTAATATCTGGGGTTGGGTGATCTCTGTTGTTGGGTGATCTCTGGGGTTGGGTGACTTCTGGGGTTGGGTGATATCGGGGGTTGGGTGATATTTGGAGTTGGGTGATATGTGTAGTAGGGTGATATCGGGGGTTAGGTGGTATCTGGGGTTGGGTGCTATCCGGGGTTGGGTGATCTCTGGGGTTGGGTGATCTCTGGGGTTGGGTGATCTCTGGGGTTGGGTGATATCTGGGGTTGAGTGATCTCTTGGGTTGGGTGATATCTTGGGTTGGGTGATATCTGAGGTTGAGTGATATCTGGGGTTGGGTCATCTCTGGCGTTGAGCGATATCTGGGGTTGGGTGAGACCTGGGGTTAGGTGATATCTGGGATTGGGTGATCTCAGGCGTTCTGTGATATCTGGGGTTGGTTGATATCTGGGGTGGGTGATATCTGGGGCTGTGTGATATCTGGGATTGGGTGACATCTGGTGTTGGGTGATATCTGGAGTTGGGTGATATCTGTGGTTGGGTGATATCTGGGGTTGGGTGATCTCTGGGGTTGGGTGATCTCTGGGGTTGGGTGATCTCTGGGGTTGGGTGATATCTGAGGTTGGGTGATACCGGGGGTTGGGTGATATTTGGGGTTGGGTGATATCTGTAGTTGGGTGATATCGGGGGTTGGGTGATATCTGGGGTTGGGTGCTATCCCGGGTTGGGTGATCTCTGGGGTTGGGTGATCTCTGGGGTTGGGTGATCTCGGTGGTTGGGTCATATCTGGGGTTGGGTGCTATCCCGGGTTGGGTGATCTCTGGGGTTGGGTGATCTCTGGGGTTGGGTGATCTCGGTGGTTGGGTGATATCTGGGGTTGAGTGATCTTTGGGGTTTGGTGATATCGGGGGTTGTGTGATCTCTGGGGTTGAGTGATATCTGGGGCTGGGTGATCTCTGGGGTTGGGTGATATCTGGGGCTGGGTGATATCTGGGGCTGGGTGATATCTGGGGTTGGGTCATATCTGGGGCTAGGTGATCTCTGGGGCTGGGTGCTATCTGGGGCTGGGTGATATCTGGGGCTGGGTGATATCAGGGGTTGGTTGATATCTGGGGTTGGTTGATATCTGGGGTTGGGTGATCTCTGGGGCTGGGTGATATCTGGGATTGGGTGATATCGGGAGGGGGGCTTCGGTGATATCCGTTGGGTGCTGATATCTGTTCTGCGGTAATGTTTGCCGGGGCATGAATTCAAGACTGGACTCATATCCGGGGGGGGGGGGGTGCTATAATAAAATTAATAATCCCTTGTCACAAATATATTTCACTGATGACACTGTGAAAAGCCCCTAGTCGCCATAGTCCGGCGCTTGTTGTGGAGGCCGGCACGGGAATTCATCCCGCGCTGCTGGCATTGTTCTGCATTGCAAGCCAGCTATTTAGCCCACTGTGCTAAACCAGCCCCTGTTGGGCTGTTTAGGATGGGGGTGGGGTGTCATCGGGCGGGATGATACCTGGCTGGGCGCATCAGGGGGTTGCTGGGCATTTCCGGTGGTTAATATCGAGGGTGGGACCATAGAGTAGAATCATAGCATCAACAGTGCACAAGGAGGCTATTCGGTCCATCAAGTCTGCACGAGCCCTTACAAGAGCGTCTCATCTAAGCTCCCACCTCTGCCCCATCCCCGTAACCCAGTAACCCCCCTAGGGATGTATCGGGGAGGGGGTGATGTCAGGGAGGGGGAGATATCGGGGAGCGGGTGATATTGAGGAGGGGGAGATATCGGGGAGGGAGTAGTACTGGGGAGGGGGTGATATCGGGGAGGGGGTGATATCGGGGAGGGGGATAATCGAGGAAGGGGGTGATATCGGGGTGGGGGTGATATCGGGGAGGGGGTGATATCAGGGTGGGGGTGATATTGGGGAGGGGGGATATTGGGGAGGGGGTGATATCGGGGAGGGGGTGATATCGGGGTGGGGGTGATATCGGGGAGGGGGTGATATCGGGGAGGGGATGATATCGGGGTTGGAATGATATCGGGGTGGGGGGGTGATATTGAGGATGGAGTGATATCGGGAGGGAGTGGTATTGGGGAGAGGGGTGATATCGGGGAGGGGGTGATATCGGGAGGAGGGGGTGATATCGGGGAGGGTGTGATAAAGGGGAGTGGGTGATATCGGGGATGGGGTGATATCGGTGGGGGAGTGTTATCGGGAAGGGGGTGATATCGGGGAGGGGGTGATATCGGGGAGGGGGCGATATCGGGGTGGGGGTGATATCGGGGTGGTGGTGATATCGGGGAGGGGATGACATCGGGGAGGGGGTGATATCGGGGAGGGGGTCATATCGGGGTGGGGGTGATATCAGGGAGGGGGTGATAACGGGGAGGGGGTGGTATCGGGGTGGGGGTGATATCGGGGAGGGGGTGATATTGGGGAGGGGGTGATATCGGGGACGGGGTGGTATCGGGGTGGGGGTGATATCGGGGTGGGGGTGATATTGGGGAGGGGGTGATATTGGGGAGGGGGTGATATCGGGGACGGGGTGGTATCGGGGTGGGGGTGATATCGGGGAGGGGGTGATAACGGGGAGGGGATGATATCGGGGTTGGGCTGATATCGTAGCGGGGGTGATATCGGGGAGGGGGTGATAACGGGGAGGGGATGATATCGGGGTTGGAATGATATCGGGGTGGGGGGTGATATTGAGGATGGAGTGATAACGGGAGGGAGTGGTATTGGGGAGAGGGGTGATATCGGGGAGGGGGTGATATCGGGAGGAGGGGGTGATATCGGGAGGAGGGGTGATATCGGGGAGTGGGTGATATTGGGGATGGTGTGATATCGGGGAGGGGGTGATATCGGGGAGGGGGTGATATCGGGGAGGGGGTGATATCGGGGAGGGGGTGATATCGGGGAGGGGGTGATATCGGGGAGGGGGTGATATCGGGGAGGGGGTGATATCGGGGAGGGGGTGATATTGGGGATGGTGTGATATCGGGGAGGGGGTGATATCGGGGAGGGGGTGATATCGGGGAGGGGGTGATATCGGGGAGGGGGTGATATCGGGGAGGGGGTGAATTCGGTGGGGGAGTGATATCGGGGTGGGGGTGATATCGGGGAGGGGGTGATATCGGGGAGGGGAGATATCGGGGTGGGGGTGATATCGTGGCGGGGGTGATATCGGGAAGGGTGTGATATCTGGCAGGGGGTGATATCGGGGAGGGGGTGATATCTGGGACGGGCTGATATCGGGGAGCGGGTGATATCTGGGAGGGGGTGATATCTGGGACGGGCTGATATCGGGGAGGGAGTGATATCGGGGTGGGGGTGATATCAGGGAGGGGGTGATATCGGGGAGGGGGTGATATCGGGGAGGGGGTCATATCGGGGAGGGGGTGATATCTGGGACGGGCTGATATCGGGGAGGGAGTGATATCGGGGTGGGGGTGATATCGGGAGGAGGGGGTGATATCGGGGTGGGGGTGATATCAGGGAGGGGGTGATAACGGGGAGGGGAGATATCGGGGTGGGGGTGATATCGTGGCGGGGGTGATATCGGGAAGGGTGTGATATCTGGCAGGGGGTGATATCGGGGAGGGGGTGATATCTGGGACGGGCTGATATCGGGGAGGGGGTGATATCTGGGAGGGGGTGATATCTGGGACGGGCTGATATCGGGGAGGGAGTGATATCGGGGTGGGGGTGATATCAGGGAGGGGGTGATATCGGGGAGGGGGTGATATCGGGGAGGGGGTCATATCGGGGAGGGGGTGATATCTGGGACGGGCTGATATCGGGGAGGGAGTGATATCGGGGTGGGGGTGATATCGGGAGGAGGGGGTGATATCGGGGTGGGGGTGATATCAGGGAGGGGGTGATAACGGGGAGGGGATGATATCGGGGTTGGGTTGATATCGGGGTGGGGGTGATATTGAGGATGGAGTGATATCGGGAGGGAGTGGTATTGGGGAGAGGGGTGATATCGGGGAGGGAGTGATATCGGGAGGAGGGGGTGATATGGGGAGGAGGGGTGATATCGGGGAGTGGGTGATATCGGGGAGGGGGTGATATCGGTGGGGGAGTGATATCGGGTAGGGGGTGATATCGGGGAGGGGGTGATATCGGGGAGGGGGTGATATCGGGGTGGGGGTGATATCGTGGCGGGGGTGATATCGGGAAGGGTGTGATATCTGGCAGGGGGTGATATCGGGGAGGGGGTTATATCGGGGATGGGGTGATATCGGGGAGGGGGATATATCTGGGAGGGGGTGATATCGGGGAGGGGGTGATATCTGGGAGGGGGTAATATCTGGGACGGGCTGATATCGGGGAGGGAGTGATATCGGGGAATGGGTGATATCGGGGAGGGTGTGATATCTGGGACTGGCTGATATCGGGGAGGGGGTGATATCTGGGAGGGGGTGATATCTGGGACGGGCTGATATCGGTGAGGGGGTGATATCGGGGAGGGGGTGATATCGGGGAATGGGTGATATCGGGGAGGGTGTGATATCTGGGACTGGCTGATATCGGGGAGGGGATGATATCTGGGAGGGGGTGATATCTGGGACGGGCTGATATCGGTGAGGGGGTGATATGGGGGAGGGGGTGATATCGGGGAATGGGTGATATCGGGGAGGGGGTGATATCTGGGACGTGCTGATATCGGTGAGGGGGTGATATCGGGGAGGGGGTGATATCGGGGAATGGGTGATATCGGGGAGGGTGTGATATCTGGGATGGGCTTATATCGGGGAGGGGGTGATATCTGGGAGGTGGTGATATCTGGGACGGGCTGATATCGGGGATGGGGTGACATCGGGGAGGGAGTGATATCGGGGAGGGGGTGATATCGGGGAGGGGGTGAAATCGGAGAGTGGGTGATATCGGGGAGGGGGTGATATCTGGGACGGGCTGATATCGGTGAGGGGGTGATATCGGGGAGGGGGTGATATCGGGGAGGGGGTGATATCGGGGAGTGGGTGATATCGGGGAGGGGGTGATATCGGGGTGGGGGTGATATCGGGGAGGGGGTGATATCGGGGAGGGGGTGATATCTGGGACGGGCTGATATCGGTGAGAGGGTGATATCGGGGAGGGAATGATATCTGGGAGGGGGTGATACCTGGGACGGGCTGATATCGGTGAGGGGGTGATATCGGGGAGGGGGTGATATCGGGGAGGGGGTGATATCGGAGAGGGGGTGATATCGGGGTGGGAGTGATATTGGTGTGGGGGTGATAACGGGGAGGGGTGATGTCCGGGGAGGGGGTGATATCCGTGGTGGAGTGATATCGGGGCGGGTGTGATATCGGGGGTGGGTGATATCGGGGAGTGGGTGATATCCGGGGTGGGCGGAGGGGCAGTGCTGTGGTGTCTATTGGGACACAACAATTCCGACGACCCAATGGGGCCAATGGACAGCAGATGCCGCCACTGCGACTGTGCCACACCCATCCCAGCATGCCCTGCGTGCTGGCGTCAACCATCTTTGGTTGACGCCATAAGAACATAAGAACATAAGAACTAGGAGCAGGAGGAGGCCATCTGGCCCCTCGAGCCTGCTCCACCATTCAATGAGATCATGGCTGATCTTTTGTGGACTCAGCTCCACTTTCCGGCCCGAACACCATAAACCTGAATCCCTTTATTCTTCAAAAAACTATCTATCTTTATCTTAAAAACATTTAATGAATTAGCCTCTACTGCTTCACTGGGCAAGGAATTCCATAGATTCGCAACCCTTTGGGTGAAGAAGTTCCTCCTAAACTCTGTCCTCTATCTACTTCCCCTTATTTTGAGGCTATGCCCCCCTAGTTCTGCTTTCACCCGCCAGTGGAAACAACCTGCCCGCATCTATCCTATCTATTCCCTTCATAATCTTATATGTTTCTATAAGGTCCCCCCTCATCCTTCTAAATTCCAACGAGTACAGTCCCAGTCTACTCAACCTCTCCTCGTAATCCAACCCTGGGATTAACCTAGTGAATCTCCTCTGCACACCCTCCAGTGCCAGTACGTCCTTTCTCAATTAAGGAGACGAAAACTGAACACAATACTCCAGGTGTGGCCTCACTAACACCTTATACAATTGCAGCATAACCTCCCTAGTCTTAAACTCCATCCCTCTAGCAATGAAGGACAAAATTCCATTTGCCTTCTTAAACACCTGTTGCACCTGTCAACCAACCGTTTGCGACTCATGCACGAGCACACCCAGGTCTCTCTGCACAGCAGCATGTTTTAATATTTGATCATTTAAATAATCATCCCTTTTGCTGTTATTCCTACCAAAATGGGTAACCTCACATTTGTCAACATTGTATTCCATCTGCCAGACCCTAGCCCACTCACTTAGCCTATCCAAATCCCTCTGCAGACTTCCAATATCCTCTGCACTTTTTGCTTTACCACTTATCTTAGTGCCGTCTGCAAACTTGGACACATTGCCCTTTGTCCCCAACTCCAAATCATCTATGTAAATTGTGAACAGCTGTGGGCCCAACACTGATCCCTGAGGGACACCACTAGCTACTGATTGCCAACCAGAGAAACACCCATGAATCCCCACTCTTTGCTTTCTATTAATTAACCAATCCCCTATCCATGCTACTACTTTCCCCTTAATGCCATGCATCTTTATCTTATGCAACAACCTTTTGTGTGGCACCTTGTCAAAAGCTTTCTGGAAATCCAGATATACCACATCCATTGGCTCCCCGTTATCTACCGCACTGGTCATGTCCTCAAAAATTCCACTAAATTAGTTGGGCACGACCTGCCCTTTATGAACCCATGCTGCATCTGCCCAATGGGACAATTTCCATCCAGATGCCTCGCTATTTCTTCCTTGATGATAGATTCCAGCATCTTCCCTACTACCGAAGTTAAGCTCACTGGCCTATAATTACCCGCTTTCTGCCTACCTCCTTTTTTAAACAGTGGTGTCACGTTTGCTAATTTCCAATCCGCCGGGACCACCCCAGAGTCTAGAGAATTTTGGTAAATTATCACTCGTGCATTTGCAATTTCCCTAGCCATCTCTTTCAGCACTCTGGGATGCATTCCATCAGGGCCATGAAACTTGTCTACCTTTAGCCCCATTAGCTTGCCCATCACTACCTCCTTGGTGATAACAATCCTCTCAAGGTCCTCACCTGTCATAGCCTCCTTTCCATCAGTCACTGCCATGTTATTTGTGTCTTCCACTGTGAAGACCGACCCAAAAAACCTGTTCAGTTCCTCAGCCATTTCCTCATCTCCCATTATTAAATCTCCCTTCTCATCCTCGAAAGGACCAATATTTACCTTCGCCACTCTTTTTTGTTTTATGTATTTGTAAAAACTTTTACTATCTGTTTTAATATTCTGAGCAAGTTTACTCTCATAATCTATCTTATTTTTCTTTATAGCTTTTTTAGTAGCTTTCTGTTGCCCCCTCTTGTGTTGGCAGGGGAGTCTCGCGGCAGCCATCTTCTGTTGCCAGGGGAGACACCCGGCAGCCATATTCTGTTGCCAGGGGGACGCCCGGCAGCCATCTTGTGTTGCCAGGGGAGACTCTCGGTGGCCATCTTGTGTTGGCAGGTGTGTCTTCCGGCAGCCATCTTGTGTAGCCAGGGGAGACTCCCGGCGGCCATCTTGTGTTGCCAGGGGAGTTTCCCTCAGCAACCTTGTGTTGCCAGAGGAGACGATGTCAGTCAGTGGGTGGCCCGTGCACTGCCTGCTGGGATAGTGACTCTCCCGCACATGCGCACGGAGAGCTCTGTGTGAAGCCTCCATTGTCTGAAGCATTATTACTGCCATAAGACCCAGAGTCCTCAACCGTTCCTCATACGACAAGCTCGCCTCCGCCTCCTGACTCCGGCTTCACTCTCGGTTCTCAAACACCCATTCCCCTTTCCTTGGAGGGTCAGCGGCCTCTGGCGGGGGGGGGTGGACAGCGGCCTCTGGCTGGCGGGGGGGGACAGCGCCCTCTGGCGGCGGGGGGGGGACAGCAGCCTCTGGCGGTGGGGGGGGGGGGGGGTCAGCGGCCTCTGGCGGGGGGGGGGAAGCGGCCTCTGGCGGCGGGGGGACAGCGGCCTCTGGCGGCAGGGGGGACAGCGGCCTCTGGCGCTCGGGGGACAGCGGCCTCTGGCGGTGGGGGGGGACAGCGGCCACTGGCGGCGGGGGGGGACAGCGGCCTCTGGCGGCAGGGAGGGGGACAGCGGCCTCTGGCGGCGGGGGGAGGGTCAGCGGCCTCTGGCGCTCGGGGGACAGCGCCCTCTGGCGGCAGGGGGACAGCGCCCTCTGGCGGCAGGGGGACAGCGGCCTCTGGCGGTGGGGGGGGCGGGCAGCGGCCTCTGGCGGAGGGGGACAGCGGCCTCTGGCGGCGGGGGTACAGCGGCCTCTGGCGGTGGGGGGGGGGACAGCGGCCTCTGGCGGCGGGGGGACAGCGGCCTCTGCGGTGGGGGGGGCAGCGGCCTCTGGCGGAGGGGGACAGCGGCCTCTGGCGGCGGGGGTACAGCGGCCTCTGGCGGTGGGGGGGGGACAGCGGCCTCTGGCGGCGGGGGGACAGCGGCCTCTGGCGGTGGGGGGGGGGGGGGCAGCGGCCTCTGGCGGAGGGGGACAGTGGCCTCTGGCGGAGGGGGACAGCGGCCTCTGGCGGAGGGGGACAGCGGCCTCTGGCGGCAGGGGGGACAGCGGCCTCTGGCGCTCGGGGGACTGCGGCCTCTGGCGGGGGGGGACAGCGCTCTGGCGGGGGGGGGACAGCGGCCTCTGGCGGCAGGGAGGGGGACAGCGGCCTCTGGCGGGGGGGGGACAGCGGCCTCTGACGATGAGGGGGGGGACAGCGGCCTCTGGCGGGGGGGGACAGCGGCCTCTGGCGGCAGGGAGGGGGACAGCGGCCTCTGGCGGGGGGGGGACAGCGGCCTCTGGCGATGAGGGGGGGACAGCGGCCTCTGGCGGGGGGGGGGCAGCGGCCTCTGGCGGGGGGGGACAGCAGCCTCTGGCGGCAGGGAGGGGGACAGCGGCCTCTGGCGGGGGGAGGGGGACAGCGGCCTCTGGCGGGGAGGGGGACAGCGGCCTCTGGCGATGAGGGGGGGACAGCGGCCTCTGGCGGGGGGGGGACAGCGGCCTCTGGCGGGGGGGACAGCGGCCTCTGGCGGGGGGGGGACAGCGGCCTCTGGCGGCAGGGAGGGGGACAGCGGCCTCTGGCGGGGGGGGACAGCGGCCTCTGGCGGGGGGGGGACAGCGGCTTCTGGCGGGGGTGAGAGCGGCCTCTGGCGGGGGGGGGGGACAGCGGCCTCTGGCGCTCGGGGGACAGCGGCCTCTGGCGGCAGGGAGGGGGACAGCGGCCTCTGGCGGGGGGGGACAGCGGCCTCTGGCGGGGTGAGAGCGGCCTCTGGCGGGGGGGGGGGACAGCGGCCTCTGGCGCTCGGGGGACTGCGGCCTCTGGCGGGGGGGGACTGCGGCCTCTGGCGGGGTGAGAGCGGCCTCTTGCGGGGGGGGGGACAGCGGCCTCTGGCGGCAGGGAGGGGGACAGCGGCCTCTGGCGGGAGGGGGGACAGCGGCCTCTGGCGGCAGGGAGGGGGACAGCGGCCTCTGGCGGGGGGGGGGGGACAGCGGCCTCTGGCGGGGGGGGGGACAGCGGCCTCTGGCGCTCGGGGGGACAGCGGCCTCTGGCAGAGGGGGGACAGCGGCCACTGGCGGCAGGGAGGGGGACAGCGGCCTCTGGTGGGGGGGGGGGACAGCGGCCTCTGGCGGGGGGGGGGGACAGCGGCCTCTGGCGGGGGGGGGGGACAGCGGCCTCTGGCGGGGGGGGACAGCGGCCTCTGGCGGGGGGGGGACAGCGGCCTCTGGCGGCAGGGAGGGGGACAGCGGCCTCTGGCGGGGGGGGACAGCGGCCTCTGGCGGGGGGGGGGACAGCGGCCTCTGGCGGGGGGGGGGACAGCGGCCTCTGGCGGGGGGGGGGGACAGCGGCCTCTGGCGGCAGGGAGGGGGACAGCGGCCTCTGGCGGCAGGGAGGGGGACAGCGGCCTCTGGCGGGGGCGGGGACAGCGGCCTCTGGCGGCAGGGGGGGGGACAGCGGCCTCTGGCGGCAGGGAGGGGGACAGCGGCCTCTGGCGGCAGGGAGGGGGACAGCGGCCTCTGGCGGCAGGGAGGGGGACAGCGGCCTCTGGCGGGGGCGGGGACAGCGGCCTCTGGCGGCAGGGGGGGGGACAGCGGCCTCTGGCGGCGGGGGGGGGGGACAGCGGCCTCTGGCGGCAGGGAGGGGGACAGCGGCCTCTGGCGGGGGGGGGGACAGCGGCCTCTGGCGGGGGGGGACAGCGGCCTCTGGCGGGGGGGGGGGTACAGCGGCCTCTGGCGGGGGGGGGGACAGCGGCCTCTGGCGCTCGGGGGACAGCGGCCTCTGGCGGGGGGGGGGACAGCGGCCTCTGGCGGGGGGGGTCAGCGGCCTCTGGCGGGGGGGGGGGGACAGCGGCCTCTGGCGGAGGGGGGGGGGGGCAGCGGCCTCTGGCGGGGGGGGACAGCGGCCTCTGGCGGGGGGGGACAGCGGCCTCTGGCGGGGGGGGGGACAGCGGCCTCTGGCGGGGGGGGTCAGCGGCCTCTGG
>NW_027308025.1:0-125000 GCF_047496885.1 Scyliorhinus torazame | reverse complement strand
CACACTGTCACCCACTCTCACACTCTCTCCCTCTCTCACACTCTCTCCCTCTCCCACACTGTCACCCTCTGTCACACTCTCTCCCTCTCCCACACTGTCACCCACTCTCACACTCTCTCCCTCTCCCACACTGCCACCCACTCTCACACTGTCTGCCTCTCTGACACTCTCTCCCTCTCCCACACTGTCTCCCTCTCTCACACTGTCCCCCTCTCACACTCTCTCCCTCCCCCACACTACCTCCCACTCTCACAGTCTCTCCCTCTCTCACACTCTCTCCCTCTCCCACACTGTCTCCCTCTCTCACACTGTGTCCCTCTCTGACACTCTCTCCCTCTCCCACACTGTCTCCCTCTCTCACACTCTGTCCCCCTCGCACAATCTCTCCCTCTCCCACACTACCTACCACTCTCACAGTCTCTCCCTCTCTCACACTCTCTCCCTCTCCCACACTGTCTCCCTCTCTCACACTCTCTCCCTCGCTCACACTCTCTCCCTCTCAACAATCCCTCACACTCTCTCCCTCTCCCACACTGCCTCCCACTCTCACACTCTCTCCCTCTCTCACACTCTCTCCCTCTCCCACACTGTCTCCCTCTCTCACACTCTCTCCCTCTCTCACACTCTCTCCCTCTCCCACACTGTCTCCCTCTCTCACACTCTCTCCCTCTATCACATTCTGTCCCCCTCTCACACTCCCTCCCTCTCTCACAGTGTCTCACTCTCTCCCTCTCTCACACTCTCTCCCTCCCTCACACTCTCTCCCACTCTCCCACTCTCTCCCTCTTCCACACTGTCTCCCTCTCTCACACTCTCTCCCTCTCTCACACTCTCTCCCTCTCTCACACTCTCTCCCTCTCCCACACTGTCTCCCTCTCTGACACTCTCTCCCTCTCTCAAACTGTCTCCCTCTCTGACACTCTCTCCCTCTATCACATTCTGTCCCCCTCTCACACTCCCTCCCTCTCTCGCAGTGCCTCACTCTCTCACACTCTCTCACTCTCTCACCCTCCCTCTCTCACCCTTCCTCTCTCACACTGTCTCCCTCTCTCACACTCTCTCCCTCTCAACAATCCCTCCCTCTCTCAAACTCTCTCCCTCTCCCACTCTCTCCCTTTCCCACACTGCCTCCCACTCTCACACTCTCTCCCACGCTGCCTCCCACTCTCAAACTCTCTCCCTCTCTCCCACTCACTCCCTCTCCCACGCTGCCTCCCACTCTCACACTCTCTCCCTCTCCCAAACTGTCTCCCTCTCTCACTCTCTCTCTCTCTCTCACACACTCCCTTCCTCTGTCACAGTGTCTCACTCTCTCCCTCTCTCACACTCTCTCCCTCTCCCACACTGTCACCCACTCTCACACTGTCTCCCTCTCTCACACTCTCTCCCTCTCTCACACTCTCTCCCCCTCCCACACTGTCACCCACTCTCACACTCTCTCCCTCTCCCACACTGTCACCCACTTTCACACTGTCTCCCTCTCCCACACTGCCTCCCACTCTCACACTCTCTCCCTCTCCCACACTGCCTCCCACTCTCACACTCTCTCCCTCTCCCACACTGCCTCCCACTCTCTCCCTCTCCCTCTCCCACACTGTCACCCACTCTCACACTGTCTCCCACTCTCATACTGTCTCCCTCTCTCACACTCTCTCCCTCTCTCACACTGTCTCCCTCTCTCACACTGTCTCCCTCTCTCACACTCTCTCCCTCTCCCACACTGTCACCCACTCTCACACTGTCTCCCTCTCCCACACTGTCACCCACTCTCACACTCTCTCCCTCTCCCACACTGTCACCCACTCTCACACTGTCTCCCTCTCTCACACTCTCTCCCTCTCCCACACTGTCACCCACTCTCACACTCTCTCCCTCTCCCACACTGTCTCCCACTCTCACACTC
The DNA here is from genome assembly GCF_047496885.1 of Scyliorhinus torazame. Taxonomy (NCBI): domain Eukaryota; kingdom Metazoa; phylum Chordata; class Chondrichthyes; order Carcharhiniformes; family Scyliorhinidae; genus Scyliorhinus; species Scyliorhinus torazame. The sequence goes on along the minus strand of NW_027308025.1, from coordinate 123,097 downwards.
TCTTCCTCTCCCACACTGCCTCCCACTCTCACACTCTCTCCCTCTCCCACACTGTCACCCACTCTCCCACTCTCTCCCACTCTCACACTGTCTCCCTCTCTCACACTCTCTCCCTCTCTCACACTGTCACCCACTCTCACACTCTCTCCCTCTCTCACACTCTCTCCCTCTCTCACACTGTCACCCACTCTCACACTCTCTCCCTCTCCCACACTGTCTCCCACTCTCACACTCTCTTCCTCTCCCACACTGCCTCCCACTCTCACACTCTCTCCCTCTCCCACACTGTCACCCACTCTCCCACTCTCTCCCACTCTCACACTGTCTCCCTCTCTCACACTCTCTCCCTCTCTCACACTGTCACCCACTCTCACACTCTCTCCCTCTCTCACACTCTCTCCCTCTCTCACACTCTCTCCCTCTCCCACACTGTCACCCACTATCACACTGTCTCCCTCTCTCGCACTCTCTCCCTCTCCCACACTGTCTCCCACTCTCACACTCTCTCCCTCTCCCACACTGTCACCCACTCTCACACTCTCTCCCTCTCCCACACTGCCTCCCACTCTCACACTCTCTCTCTCTCCCAGACTGTCTCCCTCTCTCAAACTCTCTCCCTCTCTCACACTGTCTCCCTCTCTGACACTCTCTCCCTCTCCCACACAGTCTCCCTCTCTCACACTCTGTCCCTCTCTCACACTCTCGCCCTCTCCCACACAGTCACCCACTCTCACACTCTCTCCCTCTCCCACACAGTCACCCACTCTCACACTCTATCCCTCTCCCACACTGTCACCCACTCTCACACTCTCTCCCTCTCTCACACTCTCTCCCTCTCCCACACTGTCACCCACTCTCACACTCTCACCCTCTCCCACACTGCCACCCACTCTCACACTGTCTGCCTCTCTGACACTCTCTCCCTCTCCCACACTGTCTCCCTCTCTCACACTGTCCCCCTCTCACACTCTCTCCCTCCCCCACACTACCTCCCACTCTCACAGTCTCTCCCTCTCTCACACTCTCTCCCTCTCCCACACTGTCTCCCTCTCTCACACTGTGTCCCTCTCTGACACTCTCTCCCTCACCCACACTGTCTCCCTCTCTCACACTCTGTCCCCCTCGCACAATCTCTCCCTCTCCCACACTACCTACCACTCTCACAGTCTCTCCCTCTCTCACACTCTCTCCCTCTCCCACATTGTCTCCCTCTCTCACACTCTCTCCCTCGCTCACACTCTCTCCCTCTCAACAATCCCTCACACTCTCTCCCTCTCCCACACTGCCTCCCACTCTCACACTCTCTCCCTCTCTCACACTCTCTCCCTCTCCCACACTGTCTCCCTCTCTCACACTCTCTCCCTCTCTCACACTCTCTCCCTCTCCCACACTGTCTCCCTCTCTCACACTCTCTCCCTCTATCACATTCTGTCCCCCTCTCACACTCCCTCCCTCTCTCACAGTGTCTCACTCTCTCCCTCTCTCACACTCTCTCCCTCCCTCACACTCTCTCCCTCTCTCCCACTCTCTCCCTCTTCCACACTGTCTCCCTCTCTCACACTCTCTCCCTCTCTCACACTCTCTCCCTCTCTCCCTCTCTCACACTCTCTCCCTCTCCCACACTGTCTCCCTCTCTGACACTCTCTCCCTCTCTCAAACTGTCTCCCTCTCTGACACTCTCTCCCTCTATCACATTCTGTCCCCCTCTCACACTCCCTCCCTCTCTCGCAGTGCCTCACTCTCTCACACTCTCTCACCCTCCCTCTCTCACCCTTCCTCTCTCACACTGTCTCCCTCTCTCACACTCTCTCCCACTCTCCACTTTCGCATTCTCTCTTTTGTACTCCCTCCCTCTCGAGCACTCTCACCCTCTCTCACACACTCCCCCTCACTTTCTCTCCCTCTGACACATTCTCTACCTCAGTCACCCTCCCTATCTCCCACTGTCTCCCACTTTGTCTCCTGTCAGACTCTCTCCCTCTCTCACACTCTCTCCCTGTCTAACACAATCTACCTGTCTCACTCACTCTCCCTTCCTCACACTCTCTCCCTCTCTTACCCTCCATCTCTCACAATCCCTCCATCTCTCACACTCCCTCTCTCAAATTCCTGCCTCTCACATACTTTCTTCTTCATAGATACTCACTCCCACTCTCCCACTCGCTCTAGCAGATTTCCCTTGTCTCACACTTACCCCTCTCTCACATTCTGTCCCTCTCTCTCACTCTCCCCCCCTCTCTCTCTCTGCATCATGCCTCCCTCCCTCCCTCTCTCACATATCCGTTAGACACTTTCACACTCTGTCCCGCTCTCTCTCCATCCCTATATCTCTCTCCCTCCATGCCTCCCTCCCTCTCACAAAACTCCCTCAATGACACTTTCTCTCACACTCTTTCTCTCTCTCACACTTTGTCCCTCTCTCACACTTTCTCACTCTTTCTCTCTCTCACACTTTGTCCCTCTCTCACACTTTCTCTCAATCTCTATCCCTCTCTCACACTTTCTCTCACACACTTTCCCTCTCTCACACTTTCTCTCACTCTCTTTCCCTCTCTCACAGTTTTTCTCACTCTCTTTCCCTCTCTCACAATTTCTCTCACTCTCTTTCTCTCTCTCACAATTTCTCTCACAATCTTTCCCTCTCTCACACTTTCCCTCTCTCACACTTTTTCACACTCTCATTCCCTCTCTCACAATTTCTCTCACTCTCTTTCCCTCTCTCACAATTTCTCTCACACTCTTTCTCTCTCTCACACGTTCTCTCACATTCTTTCCCTCTCTCACACTTTCCCTCTCTCACACTTTTTCTCACTCTCTTTCCCTCTCTCACAATGTCTCTGACTCTATTTCACTCTCTCACACTTTGTCTTAAACTCTTTCCCTCTCTCACACTTTCTCTCATACTCTTTCCCTCTCTCACACTTTCCGTCTCTCACACTTTCTCTCACACTTTCCCTCTCTCACACTTTCTCTCACACTCTTTCCCTCTCTCACACTTTCTCTCACACTCTTTCCCTCTCTCACACTTTCTCTCACACTCTTTCCCTCTATCACACTTTCTCTCACTCTCTTTCCCTCTCTCACACTTTCTCTCACACTCTTTCCCTCTCTCACACTTTCGCTCATACTCTTTCCCTCTATCACATTTTCTCTCACACTCATTCCCTCTCTCACACTTTCTCTCACACTCTTTCCCTCTATCACACTTTCTCTCACTCTCTTTCCCTCTCTCACACTTTCCCTCACTATCGTTCCCTCTCCCGCTCCCTCAGTCACTCAGTCGCTCTCTCCTGTACTTATGTCTAAGATTATGTGAGTATTTAATACACCATCCTTCTCACCCAATCTGCCTCCCTCAGCCACTCACCCTCTCCACTTTCTGCTTCCCTTTCTCTCAGACAATCCACCTCCTTCTCCCGTTTTATCCTTTATTTCTCCACCCTCTTTCTCTCCCAATATCTCTCCTCACACCCTCTTTCTCTCTCACCCTGTCTTCTATCAGCACATCTCACACACCAGTTCTCTCTTCCTCCACATCTCACCCCGCCTCTCTCCCAGTTGGAGTGTGTGTATCAGATGGAGGCCGGTGTCAGTTAGAGACGGGGTACTAGTTTTCACTGCTGACTATGTATTAATGCTGCTCTCTGAGGTGATGAGTTTGTTGCTGCTGCAGCCTCTGAGTTTTCTGAGGTTCGAATGATGCTAAATATTTTCTTAGTTTGAGGGGCTGAATCAGATTTAGATTTGGGATCACATACTTTGCGCTTTAAATAGTTCCAGATTTTGGAGACATTGAAATGTTCTACTTATGCTCAAACAGAAACTACTGAAATAAAATAAAGGAATGGTCACAGTTACAGAGACAGCTACACCCCAGAGTGCAGTGGAACCACCCAGAGAAACACACTGACAATTGGAACTGAATCACTGAGTGGTCCCAGTTACAGAGGCAGCTACATCCCAGAGTGCAGTAGAACCACCCAGAGAAACACACTGACAATTGGAACTGAATCACTGAATGGTCACAGTTACAGAGGCAGCTACACCCCAGAGTGCAGTGGACCCACCCAGAGAAACACACTGACAATTGGAACTGAATCACTGAATGGTCACAGTTACAGAGACAGCTACACCCCAGAGTGCAGTGGACCCACCCAGAGAAACACACTGACAATTGGAACTGAATCACTGAATGGTCACAGTTACAGAGGCAGCTACATCCCAGAGTGCAGTAGAACCACCCAGAGAAACACACTGACAATTGGAACGGAATCACTGAATGGTCACAGTTACAGAGGCAGCTACAGCCGAGAGTGCAGTGGACCCACCCAGAGAAACACACTGACAATTGGAACTGAATCACTGAATGGTCACAGTTACAGAGGCAGCTACACCCTAGAGTGCAGTGTAACCACCCAGAGAAACACACTGACAATTGGAACGGAATCACTGAATGGTCACCGTCACAGAGACAGCTACACCCCAGAGTGCAGTGTAACCACCCAGAGAAACACACTGACAATTGGAACTGAATCACTGAATGGTCACAGTTACAGAGACAGCTACACTCCAGAGTGCAGTTGAACCACCCAGAGAAACACACTGACAATTGGAACTGAATCATTGAATGGTCACAGTTACAGAGGCAGCTACACCCCAGATGCAGTGGGCCCACCCAGAGAAACACACTGACAATTGGAACTGAATCACTGAATGGTCACAGTTACAGAGACAGCTACACCCCAGAGTGCAGTGGAACCACCCAGAGAAACACACTGACAATTGGAACTGAATCACTGAATGGTCACAGTTATAGAGACAGCTACACAGGGTGCAGTGGAACCACACAGAGAAACACACTGACAATTGGAACTGAATCACTGAATGGTCACAGTTACAGAGGCAGCTACACCCCAGAGTGCAGTGGAACCACCCAGAGAAACACACTGACAATTGGAACTGAATCACTGAATGGTCACAGTTATAGAGACAGCTACACAGGGTGCAGTGGAACCACCCAGAGAAAAACACTGACAATTGGAACTGAATCACTGAATGGTCACCGTCACAGAGACAACTACACCCCAGAGTGCAGTGGAACCACCCAGAGAAACACACTGAAAATTGGAACTGAATCACTGAATGGTCACAGTTACAGAGGCAGCTACATCCCAGAGAGCAGTGGAACCACCCAGAGAAACACACTGGTAATTGGAACTGAATCTCTGAATGGTCACAGTTAGAGAGACAGCTACAGCCCAGAGTGCATTGGAACCACCCAGAGAAACACACTGACAATTGGAACTGAATCACTGAATGGTCACAGTTACAGAGGCAGCTACACCCCAAAGTGCAGTGGACCCACCCAGAGAAACACACTGACAATTGGAACTGAATCACTGAATGGTCACAGTGGAGTGAAGGTTATCTCTGAAACAATCTGAGATGTAGAGATGGGACTGATGGTGTCTGAGTGGACAGAATCATTTCTGTTAATGTTAGTTGAACAATGTGAATAACACCGTCCAGTGTTTGCAAAGAGGTCACTCACTCACAAAAATAATATTTTCTTTCACTGAACACAATATCGTAATCTGTTTGTTCACATCTTGAAAAATAAGTTAAACGATGTCACAACCTCAATTTCCCTGAGGCGGTTCCACAGGGTATTAATTAAAAGCTTGGAGAATATTTAACCTCAGAGTTTTAGACAGAGAGATTGCCAATCGCAGGAAGGGACACATCACTTCACACTGAAAATGCTTTATCCAATTGATATGGTTGAGAAAGTATTCTACCCAATCCTGGCTATTGTTGGTGTTCCTGGTAAGTGACCATCACCATTGAATTGGTGTAAATCTGTGTGTGAGCGGCTCTCTGATTTTAAACTGCGACTGAAAATACCTGATCCTGATCTCGTGCTCACTGTGAAATAGACACCAGGTCAACGATATCATTGTCAAATGTATTCAAGCCTGTCAATGGTTTGAATCCCTTTCATCAACTCACAATAAACCTCTGTTTGTAACTCACTGGATCTCTGACCGGGGAAGTTATTATATTGAGTGGAATTTTGTATAATGTTCGATTGGATCTCAGTGAAGGCAATCTCTCTGAAGGGAGGTTTAGGAGGAGAAAGAATTAAATCACACTGAGTGTGGGTATCTGTCAGTGTGGAATTGTACTGACTGTGGGTCACTATCAGAGTGGAATATCTGACGGCGGTGAACAAGGATTACTGGAAGTGTCTGTCAGTGTAGAATTGTACTGACTGTGGGTCACTATCAGAGTGGAATATCTGACAGCGGTGAACAAGGATTACTGGAAATGTCTGTCAGTGTAGAATTGTACTGAGTGTGGGTCACTATCAGAGTGGAATATCTGACAGCAGTGAACAAGGATTACTGGAAGTATCTGTCAGTGTAGAATTGTACTGAGTGTGGGTCTCTCACCAGAGTGGGATATCTGATCCAATTATCTCTCTATTACTGGGACTATCTGTCCGTGTAGAATTGTATTGTGTGTGGGTCAGTAACTGGACTGAAATTAGTTGGTTCTGTTTTGAAATGATGTATTTTATTGGTGAGTGGTCGCTCCATTCTGTGGAGTTCACTCTGTGTGTTTTAACTTTGGAATAGGTTGAAAGCAGGAAGAGTTTGGCTGTGTTTTGAAGATGTTTGATATTTATTGTATGAAGTGCAATGTCTCTATCTCTGATTTCTATTGATCTACTCTAACAGGAACAGATATCACCCACACTCTAATGTTTCATAAAACCCACAACAGTGCAGTATTCCACTAGGTTTTGTGATATTTTCTCATTCCTATTCATCCTGAAATGAACTCACAAGTTTGATCAATTTTTATGGGTTTTTTTAAACTGTCTTTCTGCTTCACACGATTTGTGAATCTATTCACCTGAAGCCAGAAACCCCTCCAGTCCATTCACACACTTGTTTTCCAAGGAGCGATTGGGGGACTTATTGTTCTGATCAAAATGCAGCAGCGGACACTGATCTGTCGTAACATTAACGTCCCATCGAAATACACACTTTGCAAATTCATAATTAATGATGAATGTGTGCCTGTAATTAGTTGTATTCTGCCTCTGTATTCACTATCACTCTCAATTTGATTCTGTCTGTAAATTGTGTAATTATCATTCTGCTTCCCGATCCCATACTGTTGATGGGAATGGTGAAGGAGAGTGATCCCAGTGCTGATCCTTGTGGAACACCACTTCCCACCTTCCACCAATCAGCCTCAATCCCTTTAACGCCTCTCCCTGTTTTCTCTGTGTGTCCCCAGCATGTGTCCATCCTGCTGCTGTGTCCCCTAACTCCACTGGCTCTGAGATTACCCATCAGTCTGTTATGTCGGACCTTACTGACGGCCTTTAGAAAATCAAATTGTTTAACATCCATCATACTACTCAGATCTATTATTTCTGGTAGTTATTGAAATAATTGGATGAAATGTGTCAGGAATAATGTTGACTTTGGAATATGTGCCGGCTATTTAGTATACTCTGTGTTACTGGATTTCTTTTAACTCAGACTTCTAATTCAATGTTTCCAACTGTTGACATTGTGACTGGAAGATTTGATTATATTCTGTTATAAGTTCAAGAATAACAGAGACCGACTTCTGCTTTTCAATTCTTTGGTAATTATTCTGATGTTGATCAGTGAATAGATAATATTGTCTCTGCTGTTTCTGTCTATTTTATGAATATTTGTTGTGAAATCCATCCGCCTCCAGTAATCTCCCTCTACCTGGACCCACCCTCTGGCCTCCTATCAGCTCTTGATCTTTTCATTGAGGTCTGTCAGTGCGACATCGACCGTCTCAATTTCTCTGTGCCTCTCACCAACTCTATCCTGACTCACTCTAAACTTGCTCCAATCCTCTCTCGAATATCCAACCCTGGCCTGGTGATCTAAGCTGCTCACAAGGGCGGTGTCATTATTGTCTTGTGTCCTGACCTCTTCCTCACAGAGGCTGACCGTCCGCTCTCAGGCACAGCCTGGTACCTCCCCCTGGACCAGCAGCACACCACCAAACATCATGATGTTGTTTCCAGGTCTTTCACTGACTTCGTTGACTCTGGATATCTTCTGTCCTCAGCCTCGGACATCATAGGCCCACATCCCCACACATCCTGCATCAACCTCCCGCTTCTACCTCCTTCCCAAAATCCACAAACAGGAAAGTCCCAGTGCACCCATTATTTCGGCCTGTTCCGGCCCCACCAAGATCATTTCTTCCGATCTTGATTCCATCCGCTTTACCCTGTTCTGCCCCTTCCCAAAGACAGTGGTGCCACACTGACACAGTGGTTTGCACTGCTGCCTCACAGCAGCAGGGTCCCCGGATCAATTCCCACCTTGGGTGACTGTCTGTGTGGAGACTGTACTTTTTCTCCCTGTCTGTGTGGGTTTCCTCCGGGTGTCCGGTTACCTCCCATAACCCAAAGATGTGCAGGTTAGGTGGATTGGCCATGCTAAATTACTCCGTAGTGTCCAAAAAGATGTGTAGGTTAGATTAAGGGGTTAATGAGATAGGCGGGGGAGTGAGCTTGGTTGAGGTACTCTTTCAGAGGTTTGGTACAGACTTAATGGGCCGAATGGCCTCCTTCTGCACTGTGGGGATGTTATGGTTCCTGATTCCTCTGGTGTCGTATGTCATATAAACAAGGTCCATTTCCCTGGCCCTAACCGCCTAATCTTCACAATGGACGTCCAATCCCTCTGCACATCCGTTCCCCAACACGAGGGTTGTGTTCAGATCCTCATACCCTGCTTCCTGTAAAGACTGCATCTCATTCTCCCACTTTCTCCGCCTCCATCGCCTCTGATCTGATGCTGGCGTCTTCGAAAGTAGCCCCCCTGGCATGTCTGTCTTTTCCTTAACCGGGCCGTCCCCACCACCTTCCTTTGTTAACAGTGCTCTCAATCGTGTTCAATTCATTTCTCACACCTCTGTCCTCACACATCCCCCTCCCTCCCGGAAACATGATAGGGTTCCTCTCCTCACTTTCCACACCATCAGCCTTCTCATTGAAAGGAAAATCCTCCTCCATCTCTGCCAACTCCAGCATGATGTCACCACCAAACACATCTTCACCTCTCTCCAACCACCCCCCTCAATGTCTGCATTAGAACATAGAACATAGAACAATACAGCGCAGTACAGGCCCTTCGGCCCACGATGTTGCACCGAAACAAAAGCCATCTAACCTACACTATACCATTATCATCCATATGTTTATCCAATAAACTTTTAAATGCCCTCAATGTTGGCGAGTTCACTACTGTAGCAGGTAGGGCATTCCACGGCCTCACTACTCTTCCTCAGGTACCGCTCCCTCCCCCTTGTCCACTTCCCCCTCACACCCCACACCCCTTTCCCTTCCCCCAGCACCTTCCCCTGCAATCACAGACGGTGCAACAACTGTCCCTTTACCTCCTCCCGTGTCCCGGTTCTCAGCAGCAAACTCTCCTTTCTGGGGAAGCAGCGTTTCACTTCTGTGCCTTCAGTTTGTTCTCCTGTATTCGCTGCTGCCAATACCGTCTCCTCTACATTGGGGGGGGGGGGGGGGGACTAAACGCAGACTGGGAGGCTGCTTTGTGGAACACCTTCACTCAGCCCACAGCATGGCCCCAGCCTTCCTGTTGTGGCCATGTTAACTCAGCATCTTGCTCTCAGGCCCACATGTCTGTCCTTGGCCTGCTGCCAGAATGCAGTGAAGCCCAACGCAAGCTGGAGGAGCAACATCTCATCGTCCAATTTGGATGTTAGGTCCCGCAGGCTGTAACTTTAATTTAAACTACTTTATTCTGGGAACTTTTTCCTCCATCTTAACGCTCTTGTTTTGGAATGTTCCTACTTTTTTGACGAATGCAATGAGTCCGAATCTGGAGAGAGTCTATTCCGGCCAAGTGAACCCTGGGGAATGTCCAATGCCGGGGCGGGAATACTCCTGAGAAAAGCTTGGCAGGGATTGTTTTCAAACAGGGAGAGGATGGATTCCTGGGAACAGTGATGTTGGGATGTTCGAGACATGGCAATGGGGGATTCCCGGGAGCGGGTGCTTTACGAATGACTAAACCTGGGAGGGATGATCCCTCGGGATGTTCTGGAGACTGGACAGACTCTATTCTGGACAGGCTGGGCTGCACGGTAGCACACTGGTTGGCACAGTTGATTCACAGCTCCAGGGTCCCAGGTTCGATTCCCGGCTTGGGTCACTGTCTGTGCGGAGTCTGCACATCCTCCCCGTATCTGCGTGGGTTTCCTCCGGGTGCTCCGGTTTCCTCTCACAGTCCAAAGATGTGCGGGTTAGGTGGATTGGCCAAGATAAATTGTGTTTAGTTTCCAAAATTTTGATGGGGTCACTGGGTTATGGGGGTGGGGTGGGCTGAACTGGTTTTCTCTTTCCAAGGGCCGGTGCAGAGTCGATGGGCCGAATGGCCTCCTTTTGCACTGTGCATTCTATATTTCTATTCCTCCCATGGTTATGAAGTGGGAAGGTCCCGCGTTTGTTTTATTTTTCCCATTGCTCGTGGAGTATTCAAATAAACCAGGAGTGGGGTCCAACCCCATCAGAAATCCAGTCCAGGGAACGGTCCAATCCGGGGTGTGGTCCAATAATTGAGCTGGGATGACAATCTCGGGTATGTTTGTATCCGGTTTGGGAAACCTGGCCGGCCTGAGTGAATCCTGTAAATCAGACTAAATGAGAAATGTAACCTCTCCCAAAGGTCTCTGAATTATAAACATTTTCCTCCCACTGCCATCAAACTGACAGGGCTGCAATTCACACTTTCCCCCCATTCCCCACCTTTAACACTGGAGTTACATTTCCTACTCCCCTCTCTGCAATGTTAATCTCTGTGCCCACTCCTCTCCCCACACCCCCACCCACCCACTGTCCATTATATTGATGCTGCAATTGTGTCCTGGTTCAGACAGGGAGATTCATTACCCAGTAATTTCCCGCGTCTCTCCTTTCTCTCTCTGACAGTTAATATACTGGGAATTGTGATTCTGTGTCGGGGGAAGTGTGGCCTCTCTACCTGCACCACTCGCTACCTGGTGGCCATGGCAACGGCGGATCTGCTGTTTATTATCACTAAACCCATACTGAACAGGATCAATGGTTATTATTTCCCCCAGAGTTTCCTGTACCTCACCCCTGTGTGTCGTGTTAACGGTGTCCTGCTCACTGCAGCCAGGGACTGTTCTGTCTGGTTCACCCTCACCTTCTCCTTTGATCGATTTGTGGCCATTCGCTGCCAGAAACTGAAAAGTAAATATTGCACCGGGAAAACTGCGGCTGTGGTTCTGTCCACAAGCGGCTTCCTGCTCTGTGTGAAAAACATCCCCCGGTACTTTACATGGGAACCTGGGAGGATAATCGACAATGTCCAGTGGTTCTGCGTCACAAAGAGCAGCGTTCTCACTGACCCGCGATGGGGTGGGTATCGCTGGTTTGATCAGGTTGTAACCCCATTGGTGCCGTTCTTCTCAATCCTGTTGACCAACGCTCTGACAGTCAGACACATTTTACTCAGCAGTCGGGTCCGGAAGACACTGAGGGCCCAGAGTCAGGGAGACAATCGCAGCGACCCAGAGATGGAGAGCAGAAGGAAGTCAATGATTTTACTCTTCAGCATCTCCGGAACGTTCATCCTCCTCTGGACCGTGTCTGTTATTAAATTTTTCTATATCTATGTGAGAGGATTATATTACATCACCATTCCTCAATATAATTTACAACAAGTCGGATATATGCTGCAGGATTTAAATTGCTGCACAAACACATTTATTTATGTGGTGACTCAGTCCAGGTTCAGGGAGCAGATCAAGATCGCGGTGAAATATCCGGTCACATCAATTATTAAATTAATGAGAAAATAAAACGGACTGAAAACCCCTCAGCCAATCAGGAGCTCCAGCCGCTGACTGACAGCCTCTCAGCCAATCAGGAGCTCCAGCCGCTGACTGACAGCCTCTCAGCCAATCAGGAGCTCCAGCCGCTGACTGACAGCCTCTCAGCCAATCAGGAGCTCCACCCGCTGACTGACAGCCTGTCAGCCAATCAGCATCTCCAGCCGCTGAGTAACAGCCTCTCAGCCAATCAGGAGCTCCAGCTGCTACTAACAGCCTGTCAGCCAATCAGGAGCTCCAGCCGCTGACTGACAGCCTCTCAGCCAATCAGGAGCTCCACCCGCTGACTGACAGCCTCTCAGCCAATCAGCATCTCCAGCCGCTGAGTAACAGCCTCTCAGCCAATCAGGAGCTCCAGCTGCTACTAACAGGCTCTCAGCCAATCAGGAGCTCCAGCCGCAGACTGGCAGTCTCTCAACCAATCAGAAGCTCCAGCCGCTACTAACAGCCTCTCAGCCAATCAGGAACTCCAGCCGCTGACTGACAGTCTCTCAGCCAATCAGGAGCTCCAGCCGCTACTAACAGCCTCTCAGCCAATCAGGAGCTCCAGCCGCTGACTGGCAGTCTCTCAGCCAATCAGGAGCTCCAGCCGCTACTAACAGCCTCTCAGCCAATCAGGAGCTCCAGCCGCTGACTGAAACCATCTCAGCCAATCAGGAGCTCCAGCCGCTGAGTAACAGCCTCTCAGCCAATCAGGAGCTCCAGCCGCTGACTGACAGCCTCTCAGCCAATCAGGAGCTCCACCCGCTGACTGACAGCCTCTCAGCCAATCAGGAGCTCCAGCCGCTGACTGACAGCCTCTCAGCCAATCAGGAGCTCCACCCGCTGACTGACAGCCTCTCAGCCAATCAGCATCTCCAGCCGCTGAGTAACAGCCTCTCAGCCAATCAGGAGCTCCAGCTGCTACTAACAGCCTCTCAGCCAATCAGGAGCTCCGGCCGCTGACTGACAGCCTCTCAGCCAATCAGGAGCTCCAGCCGCAGACTGGCAGTCTCTCAACCAATCAGAAGCTCCAGCCGCTACTAACAGCCTCTCAGCCAATCAGGAACTCCAGCCGCTGACTGACAGTCTCTCAGCCAATCAGGAGCTCCAGCCGCTACTAACAGCCTCTCAGCCAATCAGGAGCTCCAGCCGCTGACTGACAGCCTCTCAGCCAATCAGGAGCTCCAGCCGCTGACTGACAGTCTTTCAGCCAATCAGGAGCTCCAGCCGCCGACTGGCGATCTCTCAGCCAATCAGGAGCTCCAACCGCTGACTGACAGCCTCTCAGCCAATCAGGAGCTCCAGCCGCTGACTGACAGCCTCTCAGCCAATCAGGAGCACCAGCCGCTGACTGACAGTCTCTCAACCAATCAGGAGCTCCAGCCGCTACTAACAGCCTCTCAGCCAATCAGGAGCTCCAGCCGCTGACTGACAGCCTCTCAGCCAATCAGGAGCTCCAGCCGCTGACTGACAGTCTCTCAGCAAATCAGGAGCTCCAGCCGCTGACTGACAGTCTCTCAGCCAATCAGGAGCTCCAGCCACCGACTGGCGATCTCTCAGCCAATCAGGAGCTCCTACCGCTGACTGACAGCCTCTCAGCCAATCAGGAGCTCCAGCCGCTGACTGACAGCCTCTCAGCCAATCAGGAGCTCCAGCCGCTGACTGATATTCTCTCAGCCAATCAGGAGCTCCAGCCGCTGACTGACAGTCTCTCAGCCAACCAGGAGCTCCACCAGCTGACTGACAGTCTCTCAGCCAATCACGAGCTCCAGCCGCTGACTGACAGCCTCTCAGCCAATCAGGAGCTCCAGCCGCTAACTGACAGCCTCTCAGCCAATCAGGAGCTCCAGCCGCTGACTGACAGTCTCTCAGCCAATCAGGAGCTCCAGCCGCTGACTGACAGCCTCTCAGCCAATCAGGAGCCCCAACCGCAAACTGACAGCCTCTCAGCCAATCAGGAGCTCCAGCCGCTGACTGACAGCCTCTCAGTCAATCAGGAGCTCCAGCCGCTGACTGACAGTCTCTCAGCCAATCAGGAGCTCCAGCCGCTACTAACAGCCTCTCAGCCAATCAGGAGCTCCAGCCGCTGACTGAAACCATCTCAGCCAATCAGCAGCTCCAGCCGCTGAGTAACACCCTCTCAGCCAATCAGGAGTTCCAACCGCTGACTGATAGTCTCTCAGCCAATCAGGAGTTCCAACCGCTGACTGACAGCCTCTCAGCCAATCAGGAGCTCCAACCGCTGACTGACAGCCTCTCAGCCAATCAGGAGCTGGGTCTAGGGCGTGGGGCGCACAGACAGTGCTGGCTGTGTGGTGGGAGCACTGACAGTGCTGGCTGTGTGGGTGGGAGTACTGACAGTGCTGGCTGTGTGGGGGAGCACTGACAGTGCTGGCTGTGTGGGGAGCACTGACAGTGCTGGCTGTGTGGGGGGAGGACTGACAGTGCTGGCTGTGTGGTGGGAGCACTGACAGTGCTGGCTGTGTTGGGGAGCAGAGAGAGTGCTGGCTGTGTGGTGGGAGCACTGACAGTGCTGGCTGTGTTGGGGAGCACTGACAGTGCTGGCTGTGTGGGGGAGCTCTGACAGTGCTGGCTGTGTGGGGGGTCACTGACAGTGCTGGCTGTGTGGGGAGCACTGACAGTGCTGGCTGTGTGGGGGAGCACTGACAGTGCTGGCTGTGTGGGGAGCACTGACAGTGCTGGCTGTGTGGGGGGAGCACTGACAGTGCTGGCTGTGTGTTGGGAGCACTGACAGTGCTGGCTGTGTGGGGGAGCACTGACAGTGCTGGCTGTGTGGGGGGAGCACTGACAGTGCTGTCTGTGTGGGAGGAGCACTGACAGTGCTGGCTGTGTGGGGGGAGCACTGACAGTGCTGGCTGTGTGGTGGGAGCACTGACAGTGCTGGCTGTGTGGTGAGAGCACTGACAGTGCTGGCTGTGTGGTGGGAGCACTGACATTGCTGGCTGTGTGGTGGGAGCACTGACAGTGCTGGCTGTGTGGGGGGAGCACTGACAGTGCTGGCTGTGTGGGGGAGCACTGACAGTGCTGGCTGTGTATTGGGAGCACTGACAGTGCTGGCTGTGTGGTGGGAACACTAACAGTGCTGGCTGTGTGGGGGGAGCACTGACAGTGCCGGCTGTGTGGGGGAGCACTGACAGTGCTGGCTGTGTGGGGAGCACTCACAGTGCTGGCTGTGTGGTGGGAGCACTGACAGTGCTGGCTGTGTGGGGGGTCACTGACAGTGCTGGCTGTGTGGGGGAGCACTGACAGTGCTGGCTGTGTGGTGGGAGCACTGACAGTGCTGGCTGTGTGGGGGAGCACTGACAGTGCTGGCTATGTGGGGGGTCACTGACAGTGCTGGCTGTGTGGGGGGAGCACTGACAGTGCTGGCTGTGTGGTGGGAGCACTGACAGTGCTGGCTGTGTGTGTGGGAGCACTGACAGTTCTGGCTGTGTGGGGGAAGCACTGACAGTTCTGGCTGTGTGGTGGGAGCACTGACAGTGCTGGCTGTGTGGGGGGAGCACTCACAGTGCTGGCTGTGTGCGGGGAGCACTGACAGTCCTGGCTGTGTGGTGGGAGCACTGACAGTGCTGGCTGTGTGGGGGGAGCACTGACAGTTCTGGCTGTGTGGTGGGAGCACTGACAGTGCTGGCTGTGTGGTGGGAGCACTGACAGTGCTGGCTGTGTGGGGGAGCACTGACAGTGCTGGCTGTGTGGGGGGTCACTGACAGTGCTGGCTGTGTGGTGGGATCACTGACAGTGCTGGCTGTGTGGTGGGAGCACTGGCAGTGCTGGCTGTGTGCTGGGAGCACTGACAATGCTGGCTGTGCGGGGGAGCACAGACAGTGCTGGCTGTGTGGGAGAGCACTGACAGTGCTGGCTGTGTGGGGGAGCACTGACAGTGCTGGCTGTGCGGGGGAGCACTGACAGTGCTGGCTGTGTGGGAGAGCACTGGCAGTGCTGGCTGTGTGGTGGGAGCACTGACAGTGCTGGCTGTGCGGGGGAGCACTGACAGTGCTGGCTGTGTGGGAGAGCACTGACAGTGCTGGCTGTGTGGGGGAGCACTGACAGTGCTGGCTGTGTGGGGGAGCACTGACAGTGCTGGCTGTGTGGTGGGAGCACTGACAGTGCTGGCTGTGTGGGTGGAGCACTGACAGTGCTGGCTGTGTGGTGGGAGCACTGACAGTGCTGGCTGTGTGGGTGGAGCACAAACTGTGCTAGCTGTGCGGGGGAGCACTGACAGTGCTGGCTGTGCGGGGGAGCACTGACAGTGCTGGCTGTGTTGGGGAGCACTGACAGTGCTGGCTGTGCGGGGGAGCACTGACAGTGCTGGCTGTGTGGGGGAGCACTGACAGTGCCGGCTGTGTGGGGGGAGCACTGACAGGGCTGGCTGTGTGGGGGAGCACTGACATTGCTGGCTGTGCGGGGGAGCACTGACAGTGCTGGCTGTGTGGGTGGAGCACTGACAGTGCTGGCTGTGTGGGGGGAGCACTGACAGTGCTGGCTGTGTGGGGGAGCACTGACAGTGCTGGCTGTGTGGTGGGAGCACTGACAGTGCTGGCTGTGTGGGGGAGCACTGGCAGTGCTGGCTGTGTGGGGGGAGCACTGACAGTGCTGGCTGTGTGGTGGAAGCACTGACAGTGCTGGCTGTGTGGGGGGAGCACTGACAGTGCTGGCTGTGTGGGGGGAGCACTGACAGTGCTGGCTGTGTGGTGGGAGCACTGACAGTGCTGGCTGTGTGGGGGAGCACAGACAGTGCTGGCTTTGTGGGGGGTCACTGACAGTGCTGGCTGTGTGGGGGGAGCACTGACAGTGCTGGCTGTGTGTGGTTGGAGCACTGACAGTGCTGGCTGTGTGGTGGGAGCACTGACAGTCCTGGCTGTGTGGTGGGAGCACTGGCAGTGCTGGCTGTGTGGTGGGAGCACTGACAATGCTGGCTGTGCGGGGGAGCACTGACAGTGCTGGCTGTGTGGGAGAGCACTGGCAGTGCTGGCTGTGTGGTGGGAGCACTGACAGTGCTGGCTGTGCGGGGGAGCACTGACAGTGCTGGCTGTGTGGGAGAGCACTGACAGTGCTGGCTGTGTGGTGGGAGCACTGACAGTGCTGGCTGTGTGGGGGAGCACTGACAGTGCTGGCTGTGTGGGGGAGCACTGACAGTGCTGGCTGTGTGGTGGGAGCACTGACAGTGCTGGCTGTGTGGGGGAGCACTGACAGTGCTGGCTATGTGGGGGGTCACTGACAGTGCTGGCTGTGTGGGGGGAGCACTGACAGTGCTGGCTGTGTGGTGGGAGCACTGACAGTGCTGGCTGTGTGTGTGGGAGCACTGACAGTTCTGGCTGTGTGGGGGAAGCACTGACAGTTCTGGCTGTGTGGTGGGAGCACTGACAGTGCTGGCTGTGTGGGGGGAGCACTCACAGTGCTGGCTGTGTGCGGGGAGCACTGACAGTCCTGGCTGTGTGGTGGGAGCACTGACAGTGCTGGCTGTGTGGGGGGAGCACTGACAGTTCTGGCTGTGTGGTGGGAGCACTGACAGTGCTGGCTGTGTGGTGGGAGCACTGACAGTGCTGGCTGTGTGGGGGAGCACTGACAGTGCTGGCTGTGTGGGGGGTCACTGACAGTGCTGGCTGTGTGGTGGGATCACTGACAGTGCTGGCTGTGTGGTGGGAGCACTGGCAGTGCTGGCTGTGTGCTGGGAGCACTGACAATGCTGGCTGTGCGGGGGAGCACAGACAGTGCTGGCTGTGTGGGAGAGCACTGACAGTGCTGGCTGTGTGGGGGAGCACTGACAGTGCTGGCTGTGCGGGGGAGCACTGACAGTGCTGGCTGTGTGGGAGAGCACTGGCAGTGCTGGCTGTGTGGTGGGAGCACTGACAGTGCTGGCTGTGCGGGGGAGCACTGACAGTGCTGGCTGTGTGGGAGAGCACTGACAGTGCTGGCTGTGTGGGGGAGCACTGACAGTGCTGGCTGTGTGGGGGAGCACTGACAGTGCTGGCTGTGTGGTGGGAGCACTGACAGTGCTGGCTGTGTGGGTGGAGCACTGACAGTGCTGGCTGTGTGGTGGGAGCACTGACAGTGCTGGCTGTGTGGGTGGAGCACAAACTGTGCTAGCTGTGCGGGGGAGCACTGACAGTGCTGGCTGTGCGGGGGAGCACTGACAGTGCTGGCTGTGTTGGGGAGCACTGACAGTGCTGGCTGTGCGGGGGAGCACTGACAGTGCTGGCTGTGTGGGGGAGCACTGACAGTGCCGGCTGTGTGGGGGGAGCACTGACAGGGCTGGCTGTGTGGGGGAGCACTGACATTGCTGGCTGTGCGGGGGAGCACTGACAGTGCTGGCTGTGTGGGTGGAGCACTGACAGTGCTGGCTGTGTGGGGGGAGCACTGACAGTGCTGGCTGTGTGGGGGAGCACTGACAGTGCTGGCTGTGTGGTGGGAGCACTGACAGTGCTGGCTGTGTGGGGGAGCACTGGCAGTGCTGGCTGTGTGGGGGGAGCACTGACAGTGCTGGCTGTGTGGTGGAAGCACTGACAGTGCTGGCTGTGTGGGGGGAGCACTGACAGTGCTGGCTGTGTGGGGGGAGCACTGACAGTGCTGGCTGTGTGGTGGGAGCACTGACAGTGCTGGCTGTGTGGGGCAGCACAGACAGTGCTGGCTTTGTGGGGGGTCACTGACAGTGCTGGCTGTGTGGGGGGAGCACTGACAGTGCTGGCTGTGTGTGGTTGGAGCACTGACAGTGCTGGCTGTGTGGTGGGAGCACTGACAGTCCTGGCTGTGTGGTGGGAGCACTGGCAGTGCTGGCTGTGTGGTGGGAGCACTGACAATGCTGGCTGTGCGGGGGAGCACTGACAGTGCTGGCTGTGTGGGAGAGCACTGGCAGTGCTGGCTGTGTGGTGGGAGCACTGACAGTGCTGGCTGTGCGGGGGAGCACTGACAGTGCTGGCTGTGTGGGAGAGCACTGACAGTGCTGGCTGTGTGGTGGGAGCACTGACAGTGCTGGCTGTGTGGGGGGAGCACTGACAGTGCTGGCTGTGTGGGGGAGCACTGACAGTGCTGGCTGTGTGGGGGGCGCACTGACAGTGCTGGCTGTGTGGTGGGAGCACTGACAGTGCTGGCTGTGTGGGGGGAGCACTGACAGTGCTGGCTGTGTGGTGGCAGCACTGACAGTGCTGGCTGTGTGGGGGAGCACTGACAGTGCTGGCTGTGTGGGGGGAGCACTGACAGTGCTGACTGCGTGCTGGGAGCACTGACAGTGCTGGCTGTGTGGGGGAGCACTGACAGTGCTGGCTGTGTGGACGAGCACTGACAGTGGTGACTGTGTGGGGGAGCACTGACAGTGCTGGCTGTGTGGGGGGAGCACTGATAGTGCTGACTGTGTGGGGGGAGCACTGACAGTGCTGACTGTGTGGTGGGAGCACTGACAGTGCTGGCTGTGTGGGGGGAGCACTGACAGTGTTGGCTTTGTGGGGGAGCACTGACAGGGCTGGCTGTGTGGGGGGAGCACTGACAGTGCTGGCTGTGTGGGGGGAGCACTGACAGTGCTGGCTGTGTGGGGGAGCACTGACAGTGCAGGCTGTGTGGGGGAGCACTGACAGTGCTGGCTGTGTGGTGGAAGCACTGACAGTGCTGGCTGTGTGGGGGAGCACTGACAGCGCTGGCTGTGTGGGGAGCACTGACAGTGCTGGCTGTGTGGGGGGAGCACTGACAGTGCTGGCTGTGTGGGGAGCACTGACAGTGCTGGCTGTGTGGGGGAGCACTGACAGTGCTGGCTGTGTGGGGGAGCACTGGCAGTGCTGGCCGTGTGGGGGAGCACTGACAGTGCTGGCTGTGTGGGGGAGCACTGACAGTGCTGGCTGTGTGGTGGGAGCACTGACAGTGCTGGCTGTGTGGGGGGAGCACTGACAGTGCTGGCTGTTTGGGGGGAGCACTGGCAGTGCTGGCTGTGAGGGGGGAGCACTGACAGTGCTGGCTGTGTGGTGGGAGCACTGACAGTGCTGGCTGTGTGTGGG
This sequence comes from Scyliorhinus torazame, assembly GCF_047496885.1. Taxonomy (NCBI): domain Eukaryota; kingdom Metazoa; phylum Chordata; class Chondrichthyes; order Carcharhiniformes; family Scyliorhinidae; genus Scyliorhinus; species Scyliorhinus torazame. The sequence continues at coordinate 103,160 of NW_027308025.1, read as the reverse complement.
AGCACTGACAGTGCTGGCTGTATGGGGGAGCACTGACAGTGCTGGCTGTGTGGTGGGAGCACTGACAGTGCTGGCTGTGTATGGGAGCACTGACAGTGCTGGCTGTATGGGGGAGCACTGACAGTGCTGGCTGTGTGGTGGGAGCACTGACAGTGCTGGCTGTGTGGGGGGAGCACTGACAGTGCTGGCTGTTTGGGGGGAGCACTGGCATTGCTGGCTGTGAGGGGGGAGCACTGACAGTGCTGGCTGTGTGGTGGGAGCACTGACAGTGCTGGCTGTGTGTGGGAGCACTGACAGTGCTGGCTGTATGGGGGAGCACTGACAGTGCTGGCTGTGTGGTGGGAGCACTGACAGTGCTGGCTGTGTATGGGAACACTGACAGTGCTGGCTGTATGGGGGAGCACTGACAGTGCTGGCTGTGTGGTGGGAGCACTGACAGTACTGGCGGTGTGGTGGGACCACTGGCAGTGCTGGCTGTGTGGGGGGAGCACTGACAGTGCTGGCTGTGTGGTGGGAGCACTGACAGTGCTGGCTGTGTGGGGGAGCACTGACAGTGCTGGCTGTGTGGTGGGAGCACTGACAGTTCTGGCTGTGTGGGGAGCACTGACAGTGCTGGCTGTGTGGGGGAGCACTGACAGTGCTGGCTGTGTGGGGGGAGCACAGACAGTGCCGGCTGTGTGGGGAGCACTGACAGTGCTGGCTGTCTGGGGGGGGGGGGGGGGCACTGCCAGTGCCGGCTGTGTGGGGGAGCACTGACAGTGCTGGCTGTGTGGGGGTAGCACTGACAGTGCTGGGTGTGTGGGGAGCACTGACAGTGCTGTCTGTGTGGGGGGAGCACTGACAGTTCTGGCTGTGTGGGGGTGGGAGCACTGACCGTGCTGGCTGTGTGGGTGGAGCACTGACAGTGCTGGCTGTGCGGGGGAGCAATGACAGTGCTGGCTGTGCGGGGGGAGCACTGACAGTGCTGGCTGTGTGGGGGGAGCACTGGCAGTGCTGGCTGAGAGGGGGGAGCACTGACAGTGCTGGCTGTGTGGTGGGAGCACTGACAGTGCTGGCTGTGTGTGGGAGCACTGACAGTGCTGGCTGTATGGGGGAGCACTGACAGTGCTGGCTGTGTGGTGGGAGCACTGACAGTGCTGGCTGTGTATGGGAGCACTGACAGTGCTGGCTGTATGGGGGAGCACTGACAGTGCTGGCTGTGTGGTGGGAGCACTGACAGTACTGGCGGTGTGGTGGGACCACTGGCAGTGCTGGCTGTGTGGGGGAGCACTGACAGTGCTGGCTGTGTGGGGGAGCACAGACAGTGCTGGCTGTGTGGGGGAGCACTGACAGTGCTGGCTGTGTGGGGGGAGCACTGACAGTGCTGGCTGTGTGGTGGGAGCACTGACAGTTCTGGCTGTGTGGGGAGCACTGACAGTGCTGGCTGTGTGGGAGAGCACTGGCAGTGCTGGCTGTGTGGTGGGAGCACTGACAGTGCTGGCTGTGCGGGGGAGCACTGACAGTGCTGGCTGTGTGGGAGAGCACTGACAGTGCTGGCTGTGTGGTGGGAGCACTGACAGTGCTGGCTGTGTGGGGGGAGCACTGACAGTGCTGGCTGTGTGGGGGAGCACTGACAGTGCTGGCTGTGTGGTGGGAGCACTGACAGTGCTGGCTGTGTGGGGGAGCACTGACAGTGCTGGCTATGTGGGGGGTCACTGACAGTGCTGGCTGTGTGGGGGGAGCACTGACAGTGCTGGCTGTGTGGTGGGAGCACTGACAGTGCTGGCTGTGTGTGTGGGAGCACTGACAGTTCTGGCTGTGTGGGGGAAGCACTGACAGTTCTGGCTGTGTGGTGGGAGCACTGACAGTGCTGGCTGTGTGGGGGGAGCACTCACAGTGCTGGCTGTGTGCGGGGAGCACTGACAGTCCTGGCTGTGTGGTGGGAGCACTGACAGTGCTGGCTGTGTGGGGGGAGCACTGACAGTTCTGGCTGTGTGGTGGGAGCACTGACAGTGCTGGCTGTGTGGTGGGAGCACTGACAGTGCTGGCTGTGTGGGGGAGCACTGACAGTGCTGGCTGTGTGGGGGATCACTGACAGTGCTGGCTGTGTGGTGGGATCACTGACAGTGCTGGCTGTGTGGTGGGAGCACTGGCAGTGCTGGCTGTGTGCTGGGAGCACTGACAATGCTGGCTGTGCGGGGGAGCACAGACAGTGCTGGCTGTGTGGGAGAGCACTGACAGTGCTGGCTGTGTGGGGGAGCACTGACAGTGCTGGCTGTGCGGGGGAGCACTGACAGTGCTGGCTGTGTGGGAGAGCACTGGCAGTGCTGGCTGTGTGGTGGGAGCACTGACAGTGCTGGCTGTGCGGGGGAGCACTGACAGTGCTGGCTGTGTGGGAGAGCACTGACAGTGCTGGCTGTGTGGGGGAGCACTGACAGTGCTGGCTGTGTGGGGGAGCACTGACAGTGCTGGCTGTGTGGTGGGAGCACTGACAGTGCTGGCTGTGTGGGTGGAGCACTGACAGTGCTGGCTGTGTGGTGGGAGCACTGACAGTGCTGGCTGTGTGGGTGGAGCACAAACTGTGCTAGCTGTGCGGGGGAGCACTGACAGTGCTGGCTGTGCGGGGGAGCACTGACAGTGCTGGCTGTGTTGGGGAGCACTGACAGTGCTGGCTGTGCGGGGGAGCACTGACAGTGCTGGCTGTGTGGGGGAGCACTGACAGTGCCGGCTGTGTGGGGGGAGCACTGACAGGGCTGGCTGTGTGGGGGAGCACTGACATTGCTGGCTGTGCGGGGGAGCACTGACAGTGCTGGCTGTGTGGGTGGAGCACTGACAGTGCTGGCTGTGTGGGGGGAGCACTGACAGTGCTGGCTGTGTGGGGGAGCACTGACAGTGCTGGCTGTGTGGTGGGAGCACTGACAGTGCTGGCTGTGTGGGGGAGCACTGGCAGTGCTGGCTGTGTGGGGGGAGCACTGACAGTGCTGGCTGTGTGGTGGAAGCACTGACAGTGCTGGCTGTGTGGGGGGAGCACTGACAGTGCTGGCTGTGTGGGGGGAGCACTGACAGTGCTGGCTGTGTGGTGGGAGCACTGACAGTGCTGGCTGTGTGGGGCAGCACAGACAGTGCTGGCTTTGTGGGGGGTCACTGACAGTGCTGGCTGTGTGGGGGGAGCACTGACAGTGCTGGCTGTGTGTGGTTGGAGCACTGACAGTGCTGGCTGTGTGGTGGGAGCACTGACAGTCCTGGCTGTGTGGTGGGAGCACTGGCAGTGCTGGCTGTGTGGTGGGAGCACTGACAATGCTGGCTGTGCGGGGGAGCACTGACAGTGCTTGCTGTGTGGGAGAGCACTGGCAGTGCTGGCTGTGTGGTGGGAGCACTGACAGTGCTGGCTGTGCGGGGGAGCACTGACAGTGCTGGCTGTGTGGGAGAGCACTGACAGTGCTGGCTGTGTGGTGGGAGCACTGACAGTGCTGGCTGTGTGGGGGGAGCACTGACAGTGCTGGCTGTGTGGGGGAGCACTGACAGTGCTGGCTGTGTGGGGGGAGCACTGACAGTGCTGGCTGTGTGGTGGGAGCACTGACAGTGCTGGCTGTGTGGGGGGAGCACTGACAGTGCTGGCTGTGTGGTGGCAGCACTGACAGTGCTGGCTGTGTGGGGGAGCACTGACAGTGCTGGCTGTGTGGGGGAGCACTGACAGTGCTGACTGCGTGCTGGGAGCACTGACAGTGCTGGCTGTGTGGGGGAGCACTGACAGTGCTGGCTGTGTGGACGAGCACTGACAGTGGTGACTGTGTGGGGGAGCACTGACAGTGCTGGCTGTGTGGGGGGAGCACTGATAGTGCTGACTGTGTGGGGGGAGCACTGACAGTGCTGACTGTGTGGTGGGAGCACTGACAGTGCTGGCTGTGTGGGGGAGCACTGACAGTGTTGGCTTTGTGGGGGAGCACTGACAGGGCTGGCTGTGTGGTGGGAGCACTGACAGTGCTGGCTGTGTGGTGGAAGCACTGACAGTGCTGGCTGTGTGGGGGGAGCACTGACAGTGCTGGCTGTGTGGGGGAGCACTGACAGTGCAGGCTGTGTGGGGGAGCACTGACAGTGCTGGCTGTGTGGTGGAAGCACTGACAGTGCTGGCTGTGTGGGGGAGCACTGACAGCGCTGGCTGTGTGGGGAGCACTGACAGTGCTGGCTGTGTGGGGGGAGCACTGACAGTGCTGGCTGTGTGGGGAGCACTGACAGTGCTGGCTGTGTGGGGGAGCACTGACAGTGCTGGCTGTGTGGGGGAGCACTGGCAGTGCTGGCTGTGTGGGGGAGCACTGACAGTGCTGGCTGTGTGGGGGAGCACTGACAGTGCTGGCTGTGTGGTGGGAGCACTGACAGTGCTGGCTGTGTGGGGGGAGCACTGACAGTGCTGGCTGTTTGGGGGGAGCACTGGCAGTGCTGGCTGTGAGGGGGGAGCACTGACAGTGCTGGCTGTGTGGTGGGAGCACTGACAGTGCTGGCTGTGTGTGGGAGCACTGACAGTGCTGGCTGTATGGGGGAGCACTGACAGTGCTGGCTGTGTGGTGGGAGCACTGACAGTGCTGGCTGTGTATGGGAGCACTGACAGTGCTGGCTGTATGGGGGAGCACTGACAGTGCTGGCTGTATGGTGGGAGCACTGACAGTACTGGCGGTGTGGTGGGACCACTGGCAGTGCTGGCTGTGTGGGGGAGCACTGACAGTGCTGGCTGTGTGGTGGGAGCACTGACAGTGCTGGCTGTGTGGGGGAGCACTGACAGTGCTGGCTGTGTGGGGGGAGCACTGACAGTGCTGGCTGTGTGGTGGGAGCACTGACAGTTCTGGCTGTGTGGGGAGCACTGACAGTGCTGGCTGTGTGGGGGGAGCACAGACAGTGCCGGCTGTGTGGGGGAGCACTGACAGTGCTGGCTGTGTGGGGGGGGGGGCACTGCCAGTGCCGGCTGTGTGGGGGAGCACTGACAGTGCTGGCTGTGTGGGGGTAGCACTGACAGTGCTGGGTGTGTGGGGAGCACTGACAGTGCTGTCTGTGTGGGGGGAGCACTGACAGTTCTGGCTGTGTGGGGGTGGGAGCACTGACAGTGCTGGCTGTGTGGGTGGAGCACTGACAGTGCTGGCTGTGCGGGGGAGCACTGACAGTGCTGGCTGTGCGGGGGGAGCACTGACAGTGCTGGCTGTGTGGGGGGAGCACTGGCAGTGCTGGCTGAGAGGGGGGAGCACTGACAGTGCTGGCTGTGTGGTGGGAGCACTGACAGTGCTGGCTGTGTGTGGGAGCACTGACAGTGCTGGCTGTGTGGGGGAGCACTGGCAGTGCTGGCTGAGAGGGGGAGCACTGACAGTGCTGGCTGTGTGGTGGGAGCACTGACAGTGCTGGCTGTGTGTGGGAGCACTGACAGTGCTGGCTGTGTATGGGAGCACTGACAGTGCTGGCTGTATGGGGGAGCACTGACAGTTCTGGCTGTGTGGTGGGAGCACTGACAGTGCTGGCTGTGTGGTGGGAGCACTGACAGTGCTGGCTGTGTGGGGGAGCACTGGCAGTGCTGGCTGTGTGCTGGGAGCACTGACAATGCTGGCTGTGCGGGGGAGCACAGACAGTGCTGGCTGTGTGGGAGAGCACTGACAGTGCTGGCTGTGTGGGGGAGCACTGACAGTGCTGGCTGTGCGGGGGAGCACTGACAGTGCTGGCTGTGTGGGAGAGCACTGGCAGTGCTGGCTGTGTGGTGGGAGCACTGACAGTGCTGGCTGTGCGGGGGAGCACTGACAGTGCTGGCTGTGTGGGAGAGCACTGACAGTGCTGGCTGTGTGGGGGAGCACTGACAGTGCTGGCTGTGTGGGGGAGCACTGACAGTGCTGGCTGTGTGGTGGGAGCACTGACAGTGCTGGCTGTGTGGGTGGAGCACTGACAGTGCTGGCTGTGTGGTGGGAGCACTGACAGTGCTGGCTGTGTGGGTGGAGCACAAACTGTGCTAGCTGTGCGGGGGAGCACTGACAGTGCTGGCTGTGCGGGGGAGCACTGACAGTGCTGGCTGTGTTGGGGAGCACTGACAGTGCTGGCTGTGCGGGGGAGCACTGACAGTGCTGGCTGTGTGGGGGAGCACTGACAGGGCTGGCTGTGTGGGGGAGCACTGACATTGCTGGCTGTGCGGGGGAGCACTGACAGTGCTGGCTGTGTGGGTGGAGCACTGACAGTGCTGGCTGTGTGGGGGGAGCACTGACAGTGCTGGCTGTGTGGGGGAGCACTGACAGTGCTGGCTGTGTGGTGGGAGCACTGACAGTGCTGGCTGTGTGGGGAGCACTGGCAGTGCTGGCTGTGTGGGGGGAGCACTGACAGTGCTGGCTGTGTGGTGGGAGCACTGACAGTGCTGGCTGTGTGGGGGGAGCACTGACAGTGCTGGCTGTGTGGGGGGAGCACTGACAGTGCTGGCTGTGTGGTGGGAGCACTGACAGTGCTGGCTGTGTGGGGGAGCACAGACAGTGCTGGCTTTGTGGGGGGTCACTGACAGTGCTGGCTGTGTGGGGGGAGCACTGACAGTGCTGGCTGTGTGTGGTTGGAGCACTGACAGTGCTGGCTGTGTGGTGGGAGCACTGAAAGTCCTGGCTGTGTGGTGGGAGCACTGGCAGTGCTGGCTGTGTGGTGGGAGCACTGACAATGCTGGCTGTGCGGGGGAGCACTGACAGTGCTGGCTGTGTGGGAGAGCACTGGCAGTGCTGGCTGTGTGGTGGGAGCACTGACAGTGCTGGCTGTGCGGGGGAGCACTGACAGTGCTGGCTGTGTGGGAGAGCACTGACAGTGCTGGCTGTGTGGTGGGAGCACTGACAGTGCTGGCTGTGTGGGGGGAGCACTGACAGTGCTGGCTGTGTGGGGGAGCACTGACAGTGCTGGCTGTGTGGGGGGAGCACTGACAGTGCTGGCTGTGTGGTGGGAGCACTGACAGTGCTGGCTGTGTGGGGGGAGCACTGACAGTCCTGGCTGTGTGGTGGCAGCACTGACAGTGCTGGCTGTGTGGGGGAGCACTGACAGTGCTGGCTGTGTGGGGGGAGCACTGACAGTGCTGACTGCGTGCTGGGAGCACTGACAGTGCTGGCTGTGTGGGGGAGCACTGACAGTGCTGGCTGTGTGGACGAGCACTGACAGTGGTGACTGTGTGGGGGAGCACTGACAGTGCTGGCTGTGTGGGGGGAGCACTGATAGTGCTGACTGTGTGGGGGGAGCACTGACAGTGCTGACTGTGTGGTGGGAGCACTGACAGTGCTGGCTGTGTGGGGGGAGCACTGACAGTGTTGGCTTTGTGGGGGAGCACTGACAGGGCTGGCTGTGTGGTGGGAGCACTGACAGTGCTGGCTGTGTGGTGGAAGCACTGACAGTGCTGGCTGTGTGGGGGGAGCACTGACAGTGCTGGCTGTGTGGGGGGAGCACTGACAGTGCAGGCTGTGTGGGGGAGCACTGACAGTGCTGGCTGTGTGGTGGAAGCACTGACAGTGCTGGCTGTGTGGGGGAGCACTGACAGCGCTGGCTGTGTGGGGAGCACTGACAGTGCTGGCTGTGTGGGGGGAGCACTGACAGTGCTGGCTGTGTGGGGAGCACTGACAGTGCTGGCTGTGTGGGGGAGCACTGACAGTGCTGGCTGTGTGGGGGAGCACTGGCAGTGCTGGCTGTGTGGGGGAGCACTGACAGTGCTGGCTGTGTGGGGGAGCACTGACAGTGCTGGCTGTGTGGTGGGAGCACTGACAGTGCTGGCTGTGTGGGGGGAGCACTGACAGTGCTGGCTGTTTGGGGGGAGCACTGGCATTGCTGGCTGTGAGGGGGGAGCACTGACAGTGCTGGCTGTGTGGTGGGAGCACTGACAGTGCTGGCTGTGTGTGGGAGCACTGACAGTGCTGGCTGTATGGGGGAGCACTGACAGTGCTGGCTGTGTGGTGGGAGCACTGACAGTGCTGGCTGTGTATGGGAGCACTGACAGTGCTGGCTGTATGGGGTAGCACTGACAGTGCTGGCTGTGTGGTGGGAGCACTGACAGTACTGGCGGTGTGGTGGGACCACTGGCAGTGCTGGCTGTGTGGGGGGAGCACTGACAGTGCTGGCTGTGTGGTGGGAGCACTGACAGTGCTGGCTGTGTGGGGGAGCACTGACAGTGCTGGCTGTGTGGTGGGAGCACTGACAGTTCTGGCTGTGTGGGGAGCACTGACAGTGCTGGCTGTGTGGGGGAGCACTGACAGTGCTGGCTGTGTGGGGGGAGCACAGACAGTGCCGGCTGTGTGGGGAGCACTGACAGTGCTGGCTGTCTGGGGGGGGGGGGCACTGCCAGTGCCGGCTGTGTGGGGGAGCACTGACAGTGCTGGCTGTGTGGGGGTAGCACTGACAGTGCTGGGTGTGTGGGGAGCACTGACAGTGCTGTCTGTGTGGGGGGAGCACTGACAGTTCTGGCTGTGTGGGGGTGGGAGCACTGACAGTGCTGGCTGTGTGGGTGGAGCACTGACAGTGCTGGCTGTGCGGGGGAGCACTGACAGTGCTGGCTGTGCGGGGGGAGCACTGACAGTGCTGGCTGTGTGGGGGGAGCACTGGCAGTGCTGGCTGAGAGGGGGGAGCACTGACAGTGCTGGCTGTGTGGTGGGAGCACTGACAGTGCTGGCTGTGTGTGGGAGCACTGACAGTGCTGGCTGTATGGGGGAGCACTGACAGTGCTGGCTGTGTGGTGGGAGCACTGACAGTGCTGGCTGTGTATGGGAGCACTGACAGTGCTGGCTGTATGGGGGAGCACTGACAGTGCTGGCTGTGTGGTGGGAGCACTGACAGTACTGGCGGTGTGGTGGGACCACTGGCAGTGCTGGCTGTGTGGGGGAGCACTGACAGTGCTGGCTGTGTGGGGGAGCACAGACAGTGCTGGCTGTGTGGGGGAGCACTGACAGTGCTGGCTGTGTGGGGGGAGCACTGACAGTGCTGGCTGTGTGGTGGGAGCACTGACAGTTCTGGCTGTGTGGGGAGCACTGACAGTGCTGGCTGTGTGGGGGAGCACTGACAGTGCTGGCTGTGTGGGGGGGCACAGACAGTGCCGGCTGTGTGGGGGAGCACTGACAGTGCTGGCTGTTTGGGGGGGGGGCACTGCCAGTGCCGGCTGTGTGGGGGAGCACTGACAGTGCTGGCTGTGTGGGGGTAGCACTGACAGTGCTGGGTGTGTGGGGAGCACTGACAGTGCTGTCTGTGTGGGGGGAGCACTGACAGTTCTGGCTGTGTGGGGGTGGGAGCACTGACAGTGCTGGCTGTGTGGGTGGAGCACTGACAGTGCTGGCTGTGCGGGGGAGCACTGACAGTGCTGGCTGTGCGGGGGAGCACTGACAGTGCTGGCTGTGTTGGGGAGCACTGACAGTGCTGGCTGTGCGGGGGAGCACTGACGGTGCTGGCTGTGTGGGGGAGCACTGACAGTGCTGGCTGTGTGGGGGGAGTACTGACAGGGCTGGCTGTGTGGGGGAGCACTGACAGTGCTGGCTGTGCGGGGGTGCACTGACAGTGCTGGCTGTGTGGGTGGAGCACAGACAGTGCTGGCTGTGTGGGGGGAGCACTGACAGTGCTGGCTGTGTGGGGGAGCACTGACAGTGCTGGCTGTGTGGGGGAGCACTGACAGTGCTGGCTGTGTGGTGGGAGCACTGACAGTGCTGGCTGTGTGGGGAGAGCACTGACAGTGCTGGCTATGTGGGGTAGCACTGACAGTGCTGGCTGTGTGGGGGGAGCTACTGCACGGTTTTGTGAAGGGGAGGTCGTGTCTCACTAACTTGATCGAGTTTTTCGAGGAGGTCACTAAGATGATTGATGCAGGTAGGGCAGTAGATGTTGTCTATATGGACTTCAGTAAGGCCTTTGACAAGGTCCCTCATGGTAGACTAGTACAAAAGGTGAAGTCACACGGGATCAGGGGTGAACTGGCAAGGTGGATACAGAACTGGCTAGGCCATAGAAGGCAGAGGGTAGCAATGGAGGGATGCTTTTCTAATTGGAGGGCTGTGACCAGTGGTGTTCCACAGGGATCAGTGCTGGGACCTTTGCTCTTTGTAGTATATATAAATGATTTGGAGGAAAATGTAACTGGTCTGATTAGTAAGTTTGCAGACGACACAAAGGTTGGTGGAATTGCGGATAGCGATGAGGACTGTCTGAGGATACAGCAGGATTTAGATTGTCTGGAGACTTGGGCGGAGAGATGGCAGATGGAGTTTAACCTGGACAAATGTGAGGTAATGCATTTTGGAAGGGCTAATGCAGGTAGGGAATATACAGTGAATGGTAGAACCCTCAAGAGTATTGAAAGTCAAAGAGATCTAGGAGTACAGGTCCACAGATCACTGAAAGGGGCTACACAGGTGGAGAAGGTAGTCAAGAAGGCATACGGCATGCTTGCCTTCATTGGCCGGGGCATTGAGTATAAGAATTGGCAAGTCATGTTGCAGCTGTATAGAACCTTAGTTAGGCCACACTTGGAGTATAGTGTTCAATTCTGGTCGCCACACTACCAGAAGGATGTGGAGGCTTTAGAGAGGGTGCAGAAGAGATTTACCAGAATGTTGCCTGGTATGGAGGGCATAAGCTATGAGGAGCGATTGAATAAACTCGGTTTGTTCTCACTGGAACGAAGGAGGTTGAGAGGCGACCTGATAGAGGTATACAAAATTATGAGGGGCATAGACAGAGTGGATAGTCAGAGGCTTTTCCCCAGGGTAGAGGGGTCAATTACTAGGGGGCATAGGTTTAAGGTGAGAGGGGCAAAGTTTAGAGTAGATGTACGAGGCAAGTTTTTTACGCAGAGGGTAGTGGGTGCCTGGAACTCACTACCGGAGGAGGTAGTGGAGGCAGGGACGATAGGGACATTTAAGGGGCATCTTGACAAATATATGAATAGGATGGGAATAGAAGGATACGGACCCAGGAAGTGTAGAAGATTGTAGTTTAGTCGGGCAGTATGGTCGGCACGGGCTTGGAGGGCCGAAGGGCCTGTTCCTGTGCTGTACATTTCTTTGTTCTTTGTTCTTTGTAGTGCTGGCTGTGTGGTGGGAGCACTGACAGTGCTGGCTGTGTGGGGGGAGCACTGACAGTGCTGGATGTGTGGTGGGAGCACTGACAGTGCTGGCTGTGTGGGGGGAGCACTGACAGTGCTGGCTGTGTGGGGGAGCACTGACAGTGCTGGCTGTGTGGGGGGAGCACTGACAGTGCTGGCTGTGTGGTGGGAGCACTGACAGTGCTGGCTGTGTGGGGGGAGCACTGACAGTGCTGGCTGTGTGGTGGCAGCACTGACAGTGCTGGCTGTGTGGGGGAGCACTGACAGTGCTGGCTGTGTGGGGGGAGCACTGACAGTGCTGACTGCGTGCTGGGAGCACTGACAGTGCTGGCTGTGTGGGGGAGCACTGACAGTGCTGGCTGTGTGGACGAGCACTGACAGTGGTGACTGTGTGGGGGAGCACTGACAGTGCTGGCTGTGTGGGGGGAGCACTGATAGTGCTGACTGTGTGGGGGGAGCACTGACAGTGCTGACTGTGTGGTGGGAGCACTGACAGTGCTGGCTGTGTGGGGGGAGCACTGACAGTGTTGGCTTTGTGGGGGAGCACTGACAGGGCTGGCTGTGTGGTGGGAGCACTGACAGTGCTGGCTGTGTGGTGGAAGCACTGACAGTGCTGGCTGTGTGGGGGAGCACTGACAGTGCTGGCTGTGTGGGGGGAGCACTGACAGTGCAGGCTGTGTGGGGGAGCACTGACAGTGCTGGCTGTGTGGTGGAAGCACTGACAGTGCTGGCTGTGTGGGGGAGCACTGACAGCGCTGGCTGTGTGGGGAGCACTGACAGTGCTGGCTGTGTGGGGGGAGCACTGACAGTGCTGGCTGTGTGGGGAGCACTGACAGTGCTGGCTGTGTGGGGGAGCACTGACAGTGCTGGCTGTGTGGGGGAGCACTGGCAGTGCTGGCTGTGTGGGGGAGCACTGACAGTGCTGGCTGTGTGGGGGAGCACTGACAGTGCTGGCTGTGTGGTGGGAGCACTGACAGTGCTGGCTGTGTGGGGGGAGCACTGACAGTGCTGGCTGTTTGGGGGGAGCACTGGCAGTGCTGGCTGTGAGGGGGAGCACTGACAGTGCTGGCTGTGTGGTGGGAGCACTGACAGTGCTGGCTGTGTGTGGGAGCACTGACAGTGCTGGCTGTATGGGGGAGCACTGACAGTGCTGGCTGTGTGGTGGGAGCACTGACAGTGCTGGCTGTGTATGGGAGCACTGACAGTGCTGGCTGTATGGGGGAGCACTGACAGTGCTGGCTGTGTGGTGGGAGCACTGACAGTACTGGCGGTGTGGTGGGACCACTGGCAGTGCTGGCTGTGTGGGGGGAGCACTGACAGTGCTGGCTGTGTGGTGGGAGCACTGACAGTGCTGGCTGTGTGGGGGAGCACTGACAGTGCTGGCTGTGTGGGGGGAGCACTGACAGTGCTGGCTGTGTGGTGGGAGCACTGACAGTTCTGGCTGTGTGGGGAGCACTGACAGTGCTGGCTGTGTGGGGGAGCACTGACAGTGCTGGCTGTGTGGGGGGAGCACAGACAGTGCCGGCTGTGTGGGGGAGCACTGACAGTGCTGGCTGTGTGGGGGGGGGGGGCACTGCCAGTGCCGGCTGTGTGGGGGAGCACTGACAGTGCTGGCTGTGTGGGGGTAGCACTGACAGTGCTGGGTGTGTGGGGAGCACTGACAGTGCTGTCTGTGTGGGGGGAGCACTGACAGTTCTGGCTGTGTGGGGGTGGGAGCACTGACAGTGCTGGCTGTGTGGGTGGAGCACTGACAGTGCTGGCTGTGCGGGGGAGCACTGACAGTGCTGGCTGTGCGGGGGGAGCACTGACAGTGCTGGCTGTGTGGGGGGAGCACTGGCAGTGCTGGCTGTGAGGGGGGAGCACTGACAGTGCTGGCTGTGTGGTGGGAGCACTGACAGTGCTGGCTGTGTGTGGGAGCACTGACAGTGCTGGCTGTATGGGGGAGCACTGACAGTGCTGGCTGTGTGGTGGGAGCACTGACAGTGCTGGCTGTGTATGGGAGCACTGACAGTGCTGGCTGTATGGGGGAGCACTGACAGTGCTGGCTGTGTGGTGGGAGCACTGACAGTACTGGCGGTGTGGTGGGACCACTGGCAGTGCTGGCTGTGTGGGGGAGCACTGACAGTGCTGGCTGTGTGGGGGAGCACAGACAGTGCTGGCTGTGTGGGGGAGCACTGACAGTGCTGGCTGTGTGGGGGGAGCACTGACAGTGCTGTCTGTGTGGTGGGAGCACTGACAGTTCTGGCTGTGTGGGGAGCACTGACAGTGCTGGCTGTGTGGGGGAGCACTGACAGTGCTGGCTGTGTGGGGGGGCACAGACAGTGCCGGCTGTGTGGGGGAGCACTGACAGTGCTGGCTGTGTGGGGGGGGGGCACTGCCAGTGCCGGCTGTGTGGGGGAGCACTGACAGTGCTGGCTGTGTGGGGGTAGCACTGACAGTGCTGGGTGTGTGGGGAGCACTGACAGTGCTGTCTGTGTGGGGGGAGCACTGACAGTTCTGGCTGTGTGGGGGTGGGAGCACTGACAGTGCTGGCTGTGTGGGTGGAGCACTGACAGTGCTGGCTGTGCGGGGGAGCACTGACAGTGCTGGCTGTGCGGGGGAGCACTGACAGTGCTGGCTGTGTTGGGGAGCACTGACAGTGCTGGCTGTGTGGGGGAGCACTGACGGTGCTGGCTGTGTGGGGGAGCACTGACAGTGCTGGCTGTGTGGGGGGAGCACTGACAGGGCTGGCTGTGTGGGGGAGCACTGACAGTGCTGGCTGTGCGGGGGTGCACTGACAGTGCTGGCTGTGTGGGTGGAGCACAGACAGTGCTGGCTGTGTGGGGGGAGCACTGACAGTGCTGGCTGTGTGGGGGAGCACTGACAGTGCTGGCTGTGTGGGGAGAGCACTGACAGTGCTGGCTATGTGGGGTAGCACTGACAGTGCTGGCTGTGTGGGGGGAGCACTGACAGTGCTGGCTGTGTGGTGGGAGCACTGACAGTGCTGGCTGTGTGGGGGGAGCACTGACAGTGCTGGATGTGTGGTGGGAGCACTGACAGTGCTGGCTGTGTGGGGGAGCACTGACAGTGCTGGCTGTGTGGGGGGAGCACTGACAGTGCTGACTGTGTGGTGGGAGCACTGACAGTGCTGGCTGTGTGGGCGGAGCACTGACAGTGCTGGCTGTGTGGTGGGAGCACTGACAGTGCTGACTGTGTGGTGTGATTGGCTGAGAGGCTGTTAGTAGCGGCTGGAGCTCCTGATTGGCTGAGAGACTGTCAGTCAGCGGCTGGAGCTCCTGATTGACCGAGAGGCTGTCAGTCAGCGGCTGGAGCTCCTGATTGGCTGAGAGGCTGTCAGTCAGCGGCTGGAGCTCCTGATTGGCTGAGAGGCTGTCAGTCAGCGGCTGGAGCTCTTGATTGGCTGAGAGGCTGTCAGTTTGCTGTTGGGGCTCCTGATTGGCTGAGAGGCTGTCAGTCAGCGGCTGGAGCTCCTGATTGGCTGAGAGACTGTCAGTCAGCGGCTGGAGCTCCTGATTGGCTGAGAGGCTGTCAGTTAGCGGCTGGAGCTCCTGATTGGCTGAGAGGCTGTCAGTCAGCTCCCCCGCACAGCCAGCACTGTCAGTGCTCCACCCACACAGCCGGCACTGGCAGTGCCCCCCCCTCCCCACACAGCCGGCACTGGCAGTGCCCCCCGCCACACAGCCAGCACTGTCAGTGCTCCCCCACACAGCCAGCACTGTCAGTGACCCCCCACACAGCCAGCACTGTCAGAGCTCCCCCACACAGCCAGCACTGTCAGTGCTCCCCCACACAGCCAGCACTGTCAGTGCTCCCCCACACACAGCCAGCACTGTCAGTGCTCCCCCACACAGCCAGCACTGTCAGTGCTCCCCACACTGCCAGCACTGTCAGTGCTCCCACCACACAGCCAGCACTGTCAGTGCTCCCCACACAGCCAGCACTGTCAGTGCTCCCACCACACAGCCAGCACTGTCTGTGCGCCCCACGCCCTAGACCCAGCTCCTGATTGGCTGAGAGGCTGTCAGTCAGCGGTTGGAGTTCCTGATTGGCTGAGAGATCGCCAGTCGGCGGCTGGAGCTCCTGATTGGCTAAGAGACTGTCAGTCAGCGGTTGGAACTCCTGATTGGCTGAGAGGGTGTTACTCAGCGGCTGGAGCTGCTGATTGGCTGAGATGGTTTCAGTCAGCGGCTGGAGCTCCTGATTGGCTGAGAGGCTGTTAGTAGCGGCTGGAGCTCCTGATTGGCTGAGAGGCTGTCAGTTTGCGGTTGGGGCTCCTGATTGGCTGAGAGGCTGTTAGTCAGCGGCTGGAGCTCCTGATTGGCTGAGAGACTGTCAGTCAGCGGCTGGAGCTCCTGATTGGCTGAGAGGCTGTCAGTTAGCGGCTGGAGCTCCTGATTGGCTGAGAGGCTGTCAGTCAGCTCCCCCGCACAGCCAGCACTGTCAGTGCTCCACCCACACAGCCGGCACTGGCAGTGCCCCCCCCCCCACACAGCCGGCACTGGCAGTGCCCCCCCCCACACAGCCAGCACTGTCAGTGCTCCCCCACACAGCCAGCACTGTCAGTGACCCCCCACACAGCCAGCACTGTCAGAGCTCCCCCACACAGCCAGCACTGTCAGTGCTCCCCCACACAGCCAGCACTGTCAGTGCTCCCCCACACACAGCCAGCACTGTCAGTGCTCCCCCCACACAGCCAGCACTGTCAGTGCTCCCCACACAGCCAGCACTGTCAGTGCTCCCACCACACAGCCAGCACTGTCAGTGCTCCCCACACAGCCAGCACTGTCAGTGCTCCCACCACACAGCCAGCACTGTCTGTGCGCCCCACGCCCTAGACCCAGCTCCTGATTGGCTGAGAGGCTGTCAGTCAGCGGTTGGAGCTCCTGATTGGCTGAGAGATCGCCAGTCGTCGGCTGGAGCTCCTGATTGGCTAAGAGACTGTCAGTCAGCGGTTGGAACTCCTGATTGGCTGAGAGGGTGTTACTCAGCGGCTGGAGCTGCTGATTGGCTGAGATGGTTTCAGTCAGCGGCTGGAGCTCCTGATTGGCTGAGAGGCTGTTAGTAGCGGCTGGAGCTCCTGATTGGCTGAGAGACTGTCAGTCAGCGGCTGGAGCTCCTGATTGGCTGAGAGGCTGTCAGTCAGCGGCTGGAGCTCCTGATTGGCTGAGAGGCTGTCAGTCAGCGGCTGGAGCTCCTGATTGGCTGAGAGGCTGTCAGTCAGCGGCTGGAGCTCTTGATTGGCTGAGAGGCTCTCAGTTTGCGGTTGGGGCTCCTGATTGGCTGAGAGGCTGTCAGTCAGCGGCTGGAGCTCCTGATTGGCTGAGAGACTGTCAGTTAGCGGCTGGAGCTCCTGATTGGCTGAGAGGCTGTCAGTTAGCGGCTGGAGCTCCTGATTGGCTGAGAGGCTGTCAGTCAGCGGCTGGAGCTCGTGATTGGCTGAGAGACTGTCAGTCAGCTGGTGGAGCTCCTGGTTGGCTGAGAGACTGTCAGTCAGCGGCTGGAGCTCCTGATTGGCTGAGAGAATATCAGTCAGCGGCTGGAGCTCCTGATTGGCTGAGAGGCTGTCAGTCAGCGGCTGGAGCTCCTGATTGGCTGAGAGGCTGTCAGTCAGCGGTAGGAGCTCCTGATTGGCTGAGAGATCGCCAGTCGGTGGCTGGAGCTCCTGATTGGCTGAGAGACTGTCAGTCAGCGGCTGGAGCTCCTGATTTGCTGAGAGACTGTCAGTCAGCGGCTGGAGCTCCTGATTGGCTGAGAGGCTGTCAGTCAGCTCCCCCGCACAGCCGGCACTGGCAGTGCCCCCCCCCCACACAGCCGGCACTGGCAGTGCCCCCCCCTCCACACAGCCAGCGCTGTCAGTGCTCCCCCACACAGGCTGTGTGGTGGGAGCACTGACAGTGCTGGCTGTGTGGGGGAGCACTGACAGTGCTGGCTGTTTGGGGGGAGCACTGACAGTGCTGGCTGTGTGGTGGGAGCACTGACAGTGCTGGCTGTGTGGGGGAGCACTGACAGTGCTGGCTGTGTGTTGGGAGCACTGACAGTGCTGGCCGTGTGGGGAGCACTGACAGTGCTGGCTGTGTGGTGGGAGCACTGACAGTGCTGGCTGTGTGGGGTGAGCACTGACAGTGCTGGCTGTGTGGTGGGAGCACTGACAGTGCTGGCTGTGTGGTGGGAGCACTGACAGTGCTGGCTGTATGGGGGAGCACTGACAGTGCTGGCTGTGTGGGGGGAGCACTGACAGTGCTGGCTGTGTGGTGGGAGCACTGACAGTGCTGGCTGTGTGGTGGGAGCACTGATAGTGCTGGCTGTGTGGGTGGAGCACAAACAGTGCTAGCTGTGCGGGGGAGCACTGACAGTGCTGGCTGTGCGGGGGAGCACTGACAGTGCTGGCTGTGTGGTGGGAGCACTGATAGTGCTGGCTGTGTGGGTGGAGCACAAACAGTGCTAGCTGTGCGGGGGAGCACTGACAGTGCTGGCTGTGCGGGGGAGCACTGACAGTGCTGGCTGTGCGGGGGAGCACTGACAGTGCTAGCTGTGCGGGGGAGCACTGACAGTGCTGGCTGTGCGGGGGAGCACTGACAGTGCTGGCTGTGTGTGGGGAGCAGTGACAGTCCTGGCTGTGTGGGTCGAGCACTGACAGTGCTGGCTGTCTGGGGGGAGCACTGACAGTGATGGCTGTGTGGGGGAGCACTGACAGTGCTGGCTGTGTGGTGGGAGCACTGACAGTGCTGGCTGTGTGGGGGAGCACTGACAGTGCTGGCTGTGTGGGGGAGCACTGACAGTGCTGGCTGTGTGGTGGGAGCACTGACAGTGCTGGCTGTGTGGGGGAGCACTGACAGTGCTGGCTGTGTGGTGGGAGCACTGACAGTGCTGGCTGTGTGGGGGGAGCACTGACAGTGCTGGCTGTGTGGTGGGAGCACTGACAGTGCTGGCTGTGTGGGGGAGCACTGACAGTGCTGGCTGTGTGGGGGGAGCACTGACAGTGCTGACTGCGTGCTGGGAGCACTGACAGTGCTGGCTGTGTGGGGGAGCACTGACAGTGCTGGCTGTGTGGACGAGCACTGACAGTGGTGACTGTGTGGGGGAGCACTGACAGTGCTGGCTGTGTGGGGGGAGCACTGACAGTGCTGGCTGTGTGGGGGAGCACTGACAGTGCTGGCTGCGTGGGAGAGCACTGACAGTGCTGGTTGTGTGGGGGGAGCACTGACAGTGCTGGCTGTGTGGTGGGAGCACTGACAGTGCTGGCTGTGTGGGGGAGCACTGACAGTGCTGGCTGTGTGGGGGAGCACTGACAGTGCTGGCTGTGTGGTGGGAGCACTGACAGTGCTGGCTGTGTGGGGGGAGCACTGACAGTGCTGGCTGTGTGGTGGGAGCACTGACAGTGCTGGCTGTGTGGGGGGAGCACTGACAGTGCTGGCTGTGTGGTGGGAGCACTGACAGTGCTGGCTGTGTGGGGGAGCACTGACAGTGCTGGCTGTGTGGGGGGAGCACTGACAGTGCTGACTGCGTGCTGGGAGCACTGACAGTGCTGGCTGTGTGGGGGAGCACTGACAGTGCTGGCTGTGTGGACGAGCACTGACAGTGGTGACTGTGTGGGGGAGCACTGACAGTGCTGGCTGTGTGGGGGGAGCACTGACAGTGCTGGCTGTGTGGGGGAGCACTGACAGTGCTGGCTGTGTGGGAGAGCACTGACAGTGCTGGTTGTGTGGGGGGAGCACTGACAGTGCTGGCTGTGTGGGGGGAGCACTGACAGTGCTGGCTGTGTGGGGGAGCACTGGCAGTGCTGGCTGTGAGGGGGAGCACTGACAGTGCTGGCTGTGTTGTGGGAGCACTGACAGTGCGGGCTGTGTGTGGGAGCACTGACAGTGCTGGCTGTGTGTGGGAGCACTGACAGTGCTGGCTGTATGGGGAGCACTGACAGTGCTGGCTGTGTGGGGGAAGCACTGACAGTGCTGGCTGTGTGGTGGGACCACTGGCAGTGCTGGCTGTGTGGGGGGAGCACTGACAGTGCTGGCTGTGTGGGGGGAGCACTGTCAGTGCTGGCTGTGTGGGGGAGCACTGACAGTGCTGGCTGTTTGGGGGGAGCACTGACAGTGCTGGCTGTGTGGGGGAGCACTGACAGTGCGGGCTGTGTGGGGGAGCACTGACAGTGCTGGCTGTGTGGGGGAGCACTGACAGTGCTGGCTGTTTGTTGGGAGCACTGACAGTGCTGGCTGTGTGGGGGGAGCACTGACAGTGCTGGGTGTGTGGTGGGAGCACTGGCAGTGCTGGCTGTGTGGGGTGAGCACTGACAATGCTGGCTGTGGGGTGGGAGCACTGACAGTGCTGGCTGTGTGGGGGGAGCACTGACAGTGCTGGCTGTGTGGTGGGAGCACTGACAGTGCTGGCTGTGTGGTGGGAGCACTGATAGTGCTGGCTGTGTGGGTGGAGCACAAACAGTGCTAGCTGTGCGGGGGAGCACTGACAGTGCTGGCTGTGCGGGGGAGCACTGACAGTGCTGGCTGTGTGGTGGGAGCACTGATAGTGCTGGCTGTGTGGGTGGAGCACAAACAGTGCTAGCTGTGCGGGGGAGCACTGACAGTGCTGGCTGTGCGGGGGAGCACTGACAGTGCTGGCTGTGCGGGGGAGCACTGACAGTGCTGGCTGTGCGGGGGAGCACTGACAGTGCTGGCTGTGTGGGGGAGCACTGACAGTGCCGGCTGTGTGTGGGGAGCACTGACAGTCCTGGCTGTGTGGGTGGAGCACTGACAGTGCTGGCTGTGTGGGGGGAGCACTGACAGTGCTGGCTGTGTGGGGGAGCACTGACAGTGCTGGCTGTGTGGTGGGAGCACTGACAGTGCTGGCTGTGTGGGGGAGCACTGACAGTGCTGGCTGTGTGGGGGAGCACTGACAGTGCTGGCTGTGTGGTGGGAGCACTGACAGTGCTGGCTGTGTGGGGGGAGCACTGACAGTGCTGGCTGTGTGGTGGGAGCACTGACAGTGCTGGCTGTGTGGGGGGAGCACTGACAGTGCTGGCTGTGTGGTGGGAGCACTGACAGTGCTGGCTGTGTGGGGGGAGCACTGACAGTGCTGGCTGTGTGGTGGGAGCACTGACAGTGCTGGCTGTGTGGTGGGAGCACTGATAGTGCTGGCTGTGTGGGTGGAGCACAAACAGTGCTAGCTGTGCGGGGGAGCACTGACAGTGCTGGCTGTGCGGGGGAGCACTGACAGTGCTGGCTGTGTGGTGGGAGCACTGATAGTGCTGGCTGTGTGGGTGGAGCACTGACAGTGCCGGCTGTGTGTGGGGAGCAGTGACAGTCCTGGCTGTGTGGGTCGAGCACTGACAGTGCTGGCTGTCTGGGGGGAGCACTGACAGTGATGGCTGTGTGGGGGAGCACTGACAGTGCTGGCTGTGTGGTGGGAGCACTGACAGTGCTGGCTGTGTGGGGGAGCACTGACAGTGCTGGCTGTGTGGGGGAGCACTGACAGTGCTGGCTGTGTGGTGGGAGCACTGACAGTGCTGGCTGTGTGGGGGAGCACTGACAGTGCTGGCTGTGTGGTGGGAGCACTGACAGTGCTGGCTGTGTGGGGGGAGCACTGACAGTGCTGGCTGTGTGGTGGGAGCACTGACAGTGCTGGCTGTGTGGGGGAGCACTGACAGTGCTGGCTGTGTGGGGGGAGCACTGACAGTGCTGACTGCGTGCTGGGAGCACTGACAGTGCTGGCTGTGTGGGGGAGCACTGACAGTGCTGGCTGTGTGGACGAGCACTGACAGTGGTGACTGTGTGGGGGAGCACTGACAGTGCTGGCTGTGTGGGGGGAGCACTGACAGTGCTGGCTGTGTGGGGGAGCACTGACAGTGCTGGCTGCGTGGGAGAGCACTGACAGTGCTGGTTGTGTGGGGGGAGCACTGACAGTGCTGGCTGTGTGGTGGGAGCACTGACAGTGCTGGCTGTGTGGGGGAGCACTGACAGTGCTGGCTGTGTGGGGGAGCACTGACAGTGCTGGCTGTGTGGTGGGAGCACTGACAGTGCTGGCTGTGTGGTGGGAGCACTGACAGTGCTGGCTGTGTGGTGGGAGCACTGACAGTGCTGGCTGTGTGGGGGGAGCACTGACAGTGCTGGCTGTGTGGTGGGAGCACTGACAGTGCTGGCTGTGTGGGGGAGCACTGACAGTGCTGGCTGTGTGGGGGGAGCACTGACAGTGCTGACTGCGTGCTGGGAGCACTGACAGTGCTGGCTGTGTGGGGGAGCACTGACAGTGCTGGCTGTGTGGACGAGCACTGACAGTGGTGACTGTGTGGGGGAGCACTGACAGTGCTGGCTGTGTAGGGGGAGCACTGACAGTGCTGGCTGTGTGGGGGAGCACTGACAGTGCTGGCTGTGTGGGAGAGCACTGACAGTGCTGGTTGTGTGGGGGGAGCACTGACAGTGCTGGCTGTGTGGGGGGAGCACTGACAGTGCTGGCTGTGTGGGGGAGCACTGGCAGTGCTGGCTGTGAGGGGGAGCACTGACAGTGCTGGCTGTGTTGTGGGAGCACTGACAGTGCGGGCTGTGTGTGGGAGCACTGACAGTGCTGGCTGTGTGTGGGAGCACTGACAGTGCTGGCTGTATGGGGAGCACTGACAGTGCTGGCTGTGTGGGGGAAGCACTGACAGTGCTGGCTGTGTGGTGGGACCACTGGCAGTGCTGGCTGTGTGGGGGGAGCACTGACAGTGCTGGCTGTGTGGGGGGAGCACTGTCAGTGCTGGCTGTGTGGGGGAGCACTGACAGTGCTGGCTGTTTGGGGGGAGCACTGACAGTGCTGGCTGTGTGGGGGAGCACTGACAGGGCGGGCTGTGTGGGGGAGCACTGACAGTGCTGGCTGTGTGGGGGAGCACTGACAGTGCTGGCTGTTTGTTGGGAGCACTGACAGTGCTGGCTGTGTGGGGGGAGCACTGACAGTGCTGGGTGTGTGGTGGGAGCACTGGCAGTGCTGGCTGTGTGGGGTGAGCACTGACAATGCTGGCTGTGTGGTGGGAGCACTGACAGTGCTGGCTGTGTGGGGGGAGCACTGACAGTGCTGGCTGTGTGGTGGGAGCACTGACAGTGCTGGCTGTGTGGTGGGAGCACTGATAGTGCTGGCTGTGTGGGTGGAGCACAAACAGTGCTAGCTGTGCGGGGGAGCACTGACAGTGCTGGCTGTGCGGGGGAGCACTGACAGTGCTGGCTGTGTGGTGGGAGCACTGATAGTGCTGGCTGTGTGGGTGGAGCACAAACAGTGCTAGCTGTGCGGGGGAGCACTGACAGTGCTGGCTGTGCGGGGGAGCACTGACAGTGCTGGCTGTGCGGGGGACCACTGACAGTGCTGGCTGTGCGGGGGAGCACTGACAGTGCTGGCTGTGTGGGGGAGCACTGACAGTGCCTGCTGTGTGTGGGGAGCACTGACAGTCCTGGCTGTGTGGGTGGAGCACTGACAGTGCTGGCTGTGTGGGGGGAGCACAGACAGTGCTGGCTGTGTGGGGGAGCACTGACAGTGCTGGCTGTGTGGTGGGAGCACTGACAGTGCTGGCTGTGTGGGGGAGCACTGACAGTGCTGGCTGTGTGGGGGAGCACTGACAGTGCTGGCTGTGTGGTGGGAGCACTGACAGTGCTGGCTGTGTGGGGGGAGCACTGACAGTGCTGGCTGTGTGGTGGGAGCACTGACAGTGCTGGCTGTGTGGGGGGAGCACTGACAGTGCTGGCTGTGTGGGGAGCACTGACAGTGCTGGCTGTGTGGGAGAGCACTGACAGTGCTGGCTGTGTGGTGGGAGCACTGACAGTGCTGGCTGTGTGGTGGGAGCACTGACAGTGCTGGCTGTGTGGGGGAGCACTGACAGTGCTGGCTGTGTGGGGGGAGCACTGACAGTGCTGACTGCGTGCTGGGAGCACTGACAGTGCTGGCTGTGTGGGGGAGCACTGACAGTGCTGGCTGTGTGGACGAGCACTGACAGTGGTGACTGTGTGGGGGAGCACTGACAGTGCTGGCTGTGTGGGGGGAGAACTGACAGTGCTGGCTGTGTGGGGGGAGCACTGACAGTGCTGGCTGTGTGGGAGGAGCACTGACAGTGCTGGCTGTGTGGGGGGAGCACTGGCAGTGCTGGCTGTGAGGGGGGAGCACTGACAGTGCTGGCTGTGTGGTGGGAGCACTGACAGTGCGGGCTGTGTGTGGGAGCACTGACAGTGCTGGCTGTGTGTGGGAGCACTGACAGTGCTGGCTGTATGGGGAGCACTGACAGTGCTGGCTGTGTGGGGGAAGCACTGACAGTGCTGGCTGTGTGGTGGGACCACCGGCAGTGCTGGCTGTGTGGGGGGAGCACTGACAGTGCTGGCTGTGTGGTGGGAGCACTGACAGTGCTGGCTGTGTGGTGGGACCACCGGCAGTGCTGGCTGTGTGGTGGAAGCACTGACCGTGCTGGCTGTGTGGGGGAGCACTGACAGTGCTGGTTGTGTGGGGGGAGCACTGACAGTGCTGGGTGTGTGGGGAGCACTGACAGTGCTGGCTGTGTGTTGGGAGCACGGACAGTGCTGGCTGTGTGGGGAGCACTGACAGTGCTGGCTGTGTGGGGGAGCAATGACAGTGCTGGCTGTTCGTGGGGAGCACTGACAGTGCTGGCTGTGTGG
Source organism: Scyliorhinus torazame (assembly GCF_047496885.1). Classification (NCBI taxonomy): domain Eukaryota; kingdom Metazoa; phylum Chordata; class Chondrichthyes; order Carcharhiniformes; family Scyliorhinidae; genus Scyliorhinus; species Scyliorhinus torazame. The sequence continues at coordinate 79,505 of NW_027308025.1, read as the reverse complement.
GGAGCACTGACAGTGCTGGCTGTGTGTTGGGAGCACGGACAGTGCTGGCTGTGTGGGGGAGCACTGACAGTGCTGGCTGTGTGTTGGGAGCACGGACAGTGCTGGCTGTGTGGGGAGCACTGACAGTGCTGGCTGTGTGGGGGAGCAATGACAGTGCTGGCTGTTCGTGGGGAGCACTGACAGTGCTGGCTGTGTGGGGAGCACTGACAGTGCTGGCTGTGTGTTGGGAGCACGGACAGTGCTGGCTGTGTGGGGGAGCACTTACAGCGCTGGCTGTGTGTTGGGAGCACGGACAGTGCTGGCTGTGTGGGGGAGCAATTACAGTACTGGCTGTGTGTGGGGGAGCGCTGACAGTGCTGGCTGTGTGGTGGGGGCACTGACAGTGCTGGCTGTGTGGGGGAGCACTGACAGTGCTGGCTGTGTGGGGGGAGCACTGACAGTGCTGGCTGTGTGGTGGGAGCACTGACAGTGCTGGCTGTGTGTGGGGAGCACTGACAGGGCTGGCTGTGTGGGGGGAGCACTGACAGTGCTGGCTGTGTGGGGAGCACTGACAGTGCTGGCTGTGTGGGGGGTCACTGACAGTGCTGGCTGTGTGCTGGGAGCACTGACAGTTCTGGCTGTGTGGGGGAGCACTGACAGTGCTGGCTGTGTGGTGGGAGCACTGACAGTGCTGGCTGTGTGGGTGGATCACTGACAGTGCTGGCTGTGTGGGGGGAGCACTGACAGTTCTGGCTGTGTGGTGGGAGCACTGACAGTGCTGGCTGTGTGGGGAGCACTGACAGTGCTGGCTGTGTGGTGGGAGCACTGACAGTGCTGGCTGTGTGGGGGGGCACTGACAGTGCTGGCTGTGTGGTGGGAGCACTGACAGTGCTGGCTGTGTGGTGGGAGCACTGACAGTGCTGGCTGTGTGGGGGGAGCACTGACAGTGCTGGCTGTGTGGTGGGAGCACTGACAGTGCTGGCTGTGTGGTGGGAGCACTGACAGTGCTGGCTGTGTGGGGGGAGTCTCTCAACCAATCAGGAGTTATAGCCGCTGACTGACAGCCTCTCAGCCAATCAGGAGCTCCAGCCGCTGACTGACAGTCTCTCAGCCAATCAGGAGCTCCAGCCGCTGACTACCAGCCTCTCAGCCAATCAGGAGCTCAAGCCGCTGACTGAAACCATCTCAGCCAATCAGCAGCTCCTGCCGCTGAGTAAGAGCCTCTCAGCCAATCAGGAGTTCCAACCGCTGACTGACAGTCTCTCAGCCAATCAGGAGCTCCAGCCGCTGACTGACAGTCTCTCAGCCAATCAGGAGCTCCAGCCGCCGACTGGCAGTCTCTCAGCCAATCAGTATCTCCTGGCGCTGACTGACAGCCTCTCAGCCAATCAGGAGCTGGGTCTGGGGCGTGGGGAACACTGACAGTGCTGGCTGTGTGGTGGGAGCACTGACAGTGCTGGCTGTGTGGGGGAGCACTGACAGTGCTGGCTGTGTGGGGGGAGCACTGACAGTGCTGGCTGTGTGGTGGGAGCACTGACAGTGCTGGCTGTGTGGGGGGAGCACTGACAGTGCTGGCAGTGTGGGGGGAGCACTGACAGTGCTGGCTGTGTGGTGGGAGCACTGACAGTGCAGGCTATGTGGGGGAGCACTGACAGTGCTGGCTGTGTGGTGGGAGCACTGACAGTGCTGGCTGTGTGGTGGGAGCACGGACAGTGCTGGCTGTGTGGGGGGAGCACTGACAGTGCTGGCTGTGTGGTGGGAGCACTGACAGTGCTGGCTGTGTGGGGGAGCACTGACAGTGCTGGCTGTGTGGTGGGAGCACTGACAGTGCTGGCTGTGTGGGGGAGCACTGACAGTGCTGGCTGTGTGGGGGAGCGCTGACAGTGCTGGCTGAGTGGTGGGAGCACTGGCAGTGCTGGCTGTGTGGTGGGAGCACTGACAGTGCTGGCTGTGTGGGGGAGCACTGACAGTGCTGGCTGTGTGGTGGGAGCACTGACAGTGCTGGCTGTGTGGGGGAGCACTGACAGTGCTGGCTGTGTGGTGGGAGCACTGACAGTGCTGGCTGTGTGGTAGGAGCACTGACAGTGCTGGCTGTGTGGGTGAGCACTGACAGTGCTGGCTGTGTGGGGGGAGCACTGACAGTGCTGGCTGTGTGGGGGAGCACTGACAGTGCTGGCTGTGTGGGGGGAGCACTGACAGTGCTGGCTGTGTGGTGGGAGCACTGACAGTGCTGGCTGTGTGGGGGGAGTCTCTCAACCAATCAGGAGTTATAGCCGCTGACTGACAGCCTCTCAGCCAATCAGGAGCTCCAGCCGCTGACTGACAGTCTCTCAGCCAATCAGGAGCTCCAGCCGCTGACTACCAGCCTCTCAGCCAATCAGGAGCTCAAGCCGCTGACGGAAACCATCTCAGCCAATCAGCAGCTCCTGCCGCTGAGTAAGAGCCTCTCAGCCAATCAGGAGTTCCAACCGCTGACTGACAGTCTCTCAGCCAATCAGGAGCTCCAGCCGCTGACTGACAGTCTCTCAGCCAATCAGGAGCTCCAGCCGCCGACTGGCAGTCTCTCAGCCAATCAGTATCTCCTGGCGCTGACTGACAGCCTCTCAGCCAATCAGGAGCTGGGTCTGGGGCGTGGGGAACACTGACAGTGCTGGCTGTGTGGTGGGAGCACTGACAGTGCTGGCTGTGTGGGGGAGCACTGACAGTGCTGGCTGTGTGGGGGGAGCACTGACAGTGCTGGCTGTGTGGTGGGAGCACTGACAGTGCTGGCTGTGTGGGGGGAGCACTGGCAGTGCTGGCAGTGTGGGGGGAGCACTGACAGTGCTGGCTGTGTGGTGGGAGCACTGACAGTGCTGGCTATGTGGGGGAGCACTGACAGTGCTGGCTGTGTGGTGGGAGCACTGACAGTGCTGGCTGTGTGGTGGGAGCACGGACAGTGCTGGCTGTGTGGGGGGAGCACTGACAGTGCTGGCTGTGTGGTGGGAGCACTGACAGTGCTGGCTGTGTGGGGGAGCACTGACAGTGCTGGCTGTGTGGTGGGAGCACTGACAGTGCTGGCTGTGTGGGGGAGCACTGACAGTGCTGGCTGTGTGGGGGAGCGCTGACAGTGCTGGCTGAGTGGTGGGAGCACTGGCAGTGCTGGCTGTGTGGTGGGAGCACTGACAGTGCTGGCTGTGTGGGGGAGCACTGACAGTGCTGGCTGTGTGGTGGGAGCACTGACAGTGCTGGCTGTGTGGGGGAGCACTGACAGTGCTGGCTGTGTGGTGGGAGCACTGACAGTGCTGGCTGTGTGGTAGGAGCACTGACAGTGCTGGCTGTGTGGGTGAGCACTGACAGTGCTGGCTGTGTGGGGGGAGCACTGACAGTGCTGGCTGTGTGGGGGAGCACTGACAGTGCTGGCTGTGTGGGGGAGCACTGACCGTGCTGGCTGTGTGGGGGGAGCACTGACAGTGCTGGCTGTATGGGGGAGCACTGACAGTGCTGGCTGTGTGTTGGGAGCACTGACAGTGCTGGCTGTGTGGGGGAGCACTGACAGTGCTGGCTGTGTGGTGGGAGCACTGACAGTGCTGGCTGTGTGGGGGAGCACTGACAGTGCTGGCTGTGTGGTGGAAGCACTGACAGTGCTGGCTGTGTGGGGGGAGCACTGACAGTGCTGGCTGTGTGGGGGAGCACTGACATTGCTGGCTGTTGTGACGAGGCACAGGCAGTGATTGCTGTGTGGGTGGAGCACTGACAGTGCTGGCTGTGTGGGGTGAGCACTGACAGTGCTGGCTGTGTGGTGGGAGCACTGACAATGCTGGCTGTGTGGGGGGAGCACTGACAGTGCTGGCTGTGGGGGGGAGCACTGACAGTGCTGGCTGTGTGCGGGGAGCACTGACAGTGCTGGCTGTGTGGGGGAGCACTGACAGTGCTGGCTGTGTGGGGGAGCACTGACAGTGCTGGCTGTGTGGGGTGAGCACTGACAGTGCTGGCTGTGGGGTGGGAGCACTGACAGTGCTGGCTGTGTGGTGGGAGCACTGACAGTGCTGGCTGTGTGGTGGGAGCACTGACAGTGCTGGCTGTGTGGGTGGAGCACTGGCAGTGCTTGCTGTGTGATGGGAGCACTGGCAGTGCTGGCTGTGTGGTGTGAGCACTGGCAGTTCTGGCTGTGTGGGGGGAGCACTGACAGTGCTGGCTGTGTGTTGGGAGCACTGACAGTGCTGGCTGTGTGGGGTGAGCACTGACAGTGCTGGCTGTGTGGGGGAGCACTGACAGTGCTGGCTGTGTGGTGGAAGCACTGACAGTGCTGGCTGTGTGGGGGGAGCACTGACAGTGCTGGCTGTGTGGGGGAGCACTGACATTGCTGGCTGTTGTGACGAGGCACAGGCAGTGATTGCTGTGTGGGTGGAGCACTGACAGTGCTGGCTGTGTGGGGTGAGCACTGACAGTGCTGGCTGTGTGGTGGGAGCACTGACAATGCTGGCTGTGTGGGGGGAGCACTGACAGTGCTGGCTGTGGGGGGGAGCACTGACAGTGCTGGCTGTGTGCGGGGAGCACTGACAGTGCTGGCTGTGTGGGGGAGCACTGACAGTGCTGGCTGTGTGGGGGAGCACTGACAGTGCTGGCTGTGTGGGGTGAGCACTGACAGTGCTGGCTGTGGGGTGGGAGCACTGACAGTGCTGGCTGTGTGGTGGGAGCACTGACAGTGCTGGCTGTGTGGTGGGAGCACTGACAGTGCTGGCTGTGTGGGTGGAGCACTGGCAGTGCTTGCTGTGTGATGGGAGCACTGGCAGTGCTGGCTGTGTGGTGTGAGCACTGGCAGTTCTGGCTGTGTGGGGGGAGCACTGACAGTGCTGGCTGTGTGTTGGGAGCACTGACAGTGCTGGCTGTGTGGGGTGAGCACTGACAGTGCTGGCTGTGTGGGGGGAGCACTGACAGTGCTGGCTGTGTGGTGGGAGCACTGACAGTGCTGGCTGTGTGGTGGGAGCACGGACAGTGCTGGCTGTGTGGGGGGAGCACTGACAGTGCTGGCTGTGTGGGGGAGCACTGACAGTGCTGGCTGTGTGGGGGAGCACTGACAGTGCTGACTGCGTGCTGGGAGCACTGACAGTGCTGGCTGTGTGGGGGAGCACTGACAGTGCTGGCTGTGTGGACGAGCACTGACAGTGGTGACTGTGTGGGGGAGCACTGACAGTGCTGGCTGTGTGGGGGGAGAACTGACAGTGCTGGCTGTGTGGGGGAGCACTGACAGTGCTGGCTGTGTGGTGGGAGCACTGACAGTGCTGGCTGTGTGGGGGAGCACTGACAGTGCTGGCTGTGTGGTGGGAGCACTGACAGTGCTGGCTGTGTGGGGGGAGCACTGGCAGTGCTGGCTGTGAGGGGGGAGCACTGACAGTGCTGGCTGTGTGGTGGGAGCACTGACAGTGCGGGCTGTGTGTGGGAGCACAGACAGTGCTGGCTGTGTGTGGGAGCACTGACAGTGCTGGCTGTATGGGGAGCACTGACAGTGCTGGCTGTGTGGGGGAAGCACTGACAGTGCTGGCTGTGTGGTGGGACCACCGGCAGTGCTGGCTGTGTGGGGGGAGCACTGACAGTGCTGGCTGTGTGTTGGGAGCACTGACAGTGCTGGCTGTGTGGTGGGACCACCGGCAGTGCTGGCTGTGTGGTGGGAGCACTGACAGTGCTGGCTGTGTAGGGGAGCACTGACAGTGCTGGCTGTGTGGTGGAAGCACTGACAGTGCTGGCTGTGTGGGGGGAGCACTGACAGTGCTGGCTGTGTGGGGGAGCACTGACATTGCTGGCTGTTGTGACGAGGCACAGGCAGTGATTGCTGTGTGGGTGGAGCACTGACAGTGCTGGCTGTGTGGGGTGAGCACTGACAGTGCTGGCTGTGTGGTGGGAGCACTGACAATGCTGGCTGTGTGGGGGAGCACTGACAGTGCTGGCTGTGGGGGGAGCACTGACAGTGCTGGCTGTGTGCGGGGAGCACTGACAGTGCTGGCTGTGTGGGGGAGCACTGACAGTGCTGGCTGTGTGGGGGAGCACTGACAGTGCTGGCTGTGTGGGGTGAGCACTGACAGTGCTGGCTGTGGGGTGGGAGCACTGACAGTGCTGGCTGTGTGGTGGGAGCACTGACAGTGCTGGCTGTGTGGTGGGAGCACTGACAGTGCTGGCTGTGTGGGTGGAGCACTGGCAGTGCTTGCTGTGTGATGGGAGCACTGGCAGTGCTGGCTGTGTGGTGTGAGCACTGGCAGTTCTGGCTGTGTGGGGGGAGCACTGACAGTGCTGGCTGTGTGGGTGAGCACTGACAGTGCTGGCTGTGTGGGGGGAGCACTGACAGTGCTGGCTGTGTGGGGGAGCACTGACAGTGCTCGCTGTGTGGGGGAGCAGTGACAGTGCTGGCTGTGTGGGGGGAGCACTGACAGTGCTGGCTGTGTGGGGGAGCACTGACAGTGCTGGCTGTGTGTTGGGAGCACTGACAGTGCTGGCTGTGTGGGGGAGCACTGACAGTGCTGGCTGTGTGGTGGGAGCACTGACAATGCTGGCTGTGTGGGGGGAGCACTGACAGTGCTGGCTGTGGGGGGAGCACTGACAGTGCTGGCTGTGTGGGTGGAGCACTGGCAGTGCTTGCTGTGTGATGGGAGCACTGGCAGTGCTGGCTGTGTGGTGTGAGCACTGGCAGTTCTGGCTGTGTGGGGGGAGAACTGACAGTGCTGGCTGTGTGTTGGGAGCACTGACAGTGCTGGCTGTGTGGGGTGAGCACTGACAGTGCTGGCTGTGTGGGGGAGCACTGACAGTTCTGGCTGTGTGGGGGGATCACTGGAAGGGCTGGCTGTGTGGGGAGCACTGACAGTGCTGGCTGTGTTGGGGGAGCACTGACAGTGCTGGCTGTGTGGTGGGAGCACTGACAGTGCTGGCTGTGTGGTGGGAGCACGGGCAGTGCTGGCTGTGTGGTGGGAGCACTGGCAGTGCTGGCTGTGTGGGGGGAGCACTGACAGTGCTGGCTGTGTGGGGAGCACTGACAGTGCTGGCTGTGCGGTGGGAGCACATTTATTTATGTGGTGACTCAGTCCAGGTTCAGGGAGCAGATCAAGATCGCGGTGAAATATCCGGTTGCATCAATTATTAAATTAATGAGAAAATAAAACTGACTGAAACCCCCTCAGCCAATCAGGAGTTCCAACCGCTGACTAACAGTCTCTCTGCCTATCAGTATCTCCTTGCGCTGACTGACAGCCAATCAGGAGCTGGGTCTGGGGCGTGGGGAACACTGACAGTGCTGGCTGTGTGGTGGGAGCACTGACAGTGCTGGCTGTGTGGTGGGAGCACTGACAGTGCTGGCTGTGTGGTAGGAGCACTGACAGTGCTGGCTTTGTGGTGGGAGCACTGACAGTGCTGGCTTTGTGGGGGAGCACTGACAGTGCTGGCTGAGTGGGGGAGCGCTGACAGTGCTGGCTGTGTGGTGGGAGCACTGACAGTGCTGGCTGTGTGGTGGGAACACTGACAGTGCTGGCTCTGTGGGGGAGCACTGACAGTGCTGGCTGTGTGGGGGAGCACTGACAGTGCTGGCTGTGTGGGGAGCACTGACAGTGCTGTCTCTGTGGGGGAGCACTGACAGTGCTGGCTGTGTGAGGGAACACTGACAGTGCTAGCTGTGTGGTGGAAGCACTGACAGTGCTGGCTGTGTGGGGGAGCACTGACAGTGCTGGCTGTGTGGGGGAGCACTGACATTGCTGGCTGTTGTGACGAGGCACTGGCAGTGATTGCTGTGTGGGTGGAGCACTGCCAGTGCTGGCTGTGTGCGGGGAGCACTGACAGTGCTGGCTGTGTGGTGGGAGCACTGACAGTGCTGGCTGTGTGGGGGAGCACTGACAGTGCTGGCTCTGTGGTGGGAGCACTGACAGTGCTGGCTGTGTGGGGGAGCACTGACAGTGCTGGCTGTGTGGGGGAGCGCTGACAGTGCTGGCTGAGTGGTGGGAGCACTGGCAGTACTGGCTGTGTGGTGGGAGCACTGACAGTGCTGGCTGTGTGGGGGAGCACTGACAGTGCTGGCTGTGTGGTGGGAGCACTGACAGTGCTGGCTGTGTGGGGGAGCACTGACAGTGCTGGCTGTGTGGTGGGAGCACTGACAGTGCTGGCTGTGTGGTAGGAGCACTGACAGTGCTGGCTGTGTGGGTGAGCACTGACAGTGCTGGCTGTGTGGGGGGAGCACTGACAGTGCTGGCTGTGTGGGGGAGCACTGACAGTGCTCGCTGTGTGGGGGGAGCACTGACAGTGCTGGCTATGTGGGGGGAGCACTGACAGTGCTGGCTGTGTGGGGGAGCACTGACAGTGCTGGCTGTGTGTTGGGAGCACTGACAGTGCTGGCTGTGTGGGGGAGCACTGACAGTGCTGGCTGTGTGGTGGGAGCACTGACAGTGCTGGCTGTGTGGGGGAGCGCTGACAGTGCTGGCTGTGTGGTGGAAGCACTGACAGTGCTGGCTGTGTGGGGGGAGCACTGACAGTGCTGGCTGTGTGGGGGAGCACTGACATTGCTGGCTGTTGTGACGAGGCACAGGCAGTGATTGCTGTGTGGGTGGAGCACTGACAGTGCTTGCTGTGTGGGGTGAGCACTGACAGTGCTGGCTGTGTGGTGGGAGCACTGACAATGCTGGCTGTGTGGGGGGAGCACTGACAGTGCTGGCTGTGGGGGGAGCACTGACAGTGCTGGCTGTGTGCGGGGAGCACTGACAGTGCTGGCTGTGTGGGGGAGCACTGACAGTGCTGGCTGTGTGGGGGAGCACTGACAGTGCTGGCTGTGTGGGGTGAGCACTGACAGTGCTGGCTGTGGGGTGGGAGCACTGACAGTGCTGGCTGTGTGGTGGGAGCACTGACAGGGCTGGATGTGTGGTGGGAGCACTGACAGTGCTGGCTGTGTGGGTGGAGCACTGGCAGTGCTTGCTGTGTGATGGGAGCACTGGCAGTGCTGGCTGTGTGGTGTGAGCACTGGCAGTTCTGGCTGTGTGGGGGGAGCACTGACAGTGCTGGCTGTGTGTTGGGAGCACTGACAGTGCTGGCTGTGTGGGGTGAGCACTGACAGTGCTGGCTGTGTGGGGGGAGCACTGACAGTGCTGGCTGTGTGGTGGGAGCACTGACAGTGCTGGCTGTGTGGTGGGAGCACGGACAGTGCTGGCTGTGTGGGGGGAGCACTGACAGTGCTGGCTGTGTGGTGGGAGCACTGACAGTGCTGGCTGTGTGGGGGAGCACTGACAGTGCTGGCTGTGTGGTGGGAGCACTGACAGTGCTGGCTGTGTGGGGGAGCACTGACAGTGCTGGCTGTGTGGGGGAGCGCTGACAGTGCTGGCTGAGTGGTGGGAGCACTGGCAGTGCTGGCTGTGTGGTGGGAGCACTGACAGTGCTGGCTGCGTGGTGGGAGCACTGACAGTGCTGGCTGTGTGGTGGGAGCACTGACAGTGCTGGCTGTGTGGGGGAGCACTGACAGTGCTGGCTGTGTGGTGGGAGCACTGACAGTGCTGGCTGTGTGGTAGGAGCACTGACAGTGCTGGCTGTGTGGGTGAGCACTGACAGTGCTGGCTGTGTGGGTGGAGCACTGACAGTGCTGGCTGTGTGGGGGAGCACTGACAGTGCTGGCTGTGTGGGGGGAGCACTGACAGTGCTGGCTGTGTGGGGGAGCACTGACAGTGCTGGCTGTGTGGGGGAGCACTGACAGTGCTGGCTGTGTGTTGGGAGCACTGACAGTGCTGGCTGTGTGGGGGAGCACTGACAGTGCTGGCTGTGTGGTGGGAGCACTGACAGTGCTGGCTGTGTGGTGGGAGCACGGGCAGTGCTGGCTGTGTGGTGGGAGCACTGGCAGTGCTGGCTGTGTGGGGGGAGCACTGACAGTGCTGGCTGTGTGGGGAGCACTGACAGTGCTGGCTGTGCGGTGGGAGCACATTTATTTATGTGGTGACTCAGTCCAGGTTCAGGGAGCAGATCAAGATCGCGGTGAAATATCCGGTTGCATCAATTATTAAATTAATGAGAAAATAAAACTGACTGAAACCCCCTCAGCCAATCAGGAGTTCCAACCGCTGACTAACAGTCTCTCTGCCTATCAGTATCTCCTTGCGCTGACTGACAGCCAATCAGGAGCTGGGTCTGGGGCGTGGGGAACACTGACAGTGCTGGCTGTGTGGTGGGAGCACTGACAGTGCTGGCTGTGTGGTGGGAGCACTGACAGTGCTGGCTGTGTGGTAGGAGCACTGACAGTGCTGGCTTTGTGGTGGGAGCACTGACAGTGCTGGCTTTGTGGGGGAGCACTGACAGTGCTGGCTGAGTGGGGGAGCGCTGACAGTGCTGGCTGTGTGGTGGGAGCACTGACAGTGCTGGCTGTGTGGTGGGAGCACTGACAGTGCTGGCTGTGTGGGGGAGCGCTGACAGTGCTGGCTGTGTGGTGGGAGCACTGACAGTGCTGGCTGTGTGGTGGGAGCACTGACAGTGCTGGCTGTGTGGGGGAGCACTGACAGTGCTGGCTGTGTGGTGGGAACACTGACAGTGCTGGCTCTGTGGGGGAGCACTGACAGTGCTGGCTGTGTGGGGGAGCACTGACAGTGCTGGCTGTGTGGGGAGCACTGACAGTGCTGTCTCTGTGGGGGAGCACTGACAGTGCTGGCTGTGTGAGGGAACACTGACAGTGCTGGCTGTGTGGTGGAAGCACTGACAGTGCTGGCTGTGTGGGGGAGCACTGACAGTGCTGGCTGTGTGGGGGAGCACTGACATTGCTGGCTGTTGTGACGAGGCACTGGCAGTGATTGCTGTGTGGGTGGAGCACTGCCAGTGCTGGCTGTGTGCGGGGAGCACTGACAGTGCTGGCTGTGTGGTGGGAGCACTGACAGTGCTGGCTGTGTGGGGGAGCACTGACAGTGCTGGCTCTGTGGTGGGAGCACTGACAGTGCTGGGTGTGTGGGGCAGCACTGACAGTGCTGGCTGTGTGGGGGAGCGCTGACAGTGCTGGCTGAGTGGTGGGAGCACTGGCAGTACTGGCTGTGTGGTGGGAGCACTGACAGTGCTGGCTGTGTGGGGGAGCACTGACAGTGCTGGCTGTGTGGTGGGAGCACTGACAGTGCTGGCTGTGTGGGGGAGCACTGACAGTGCTGGCTGTGTGGTGGGAGCACTGACAGTGCTGGCTGTGTGGTAGGAGCACTGACAGTGCTGGCTGTGTGGGTGAGCACTGACAGTGCTGGCTGTGTGGGGGGAGCACTGACAGTGCTGGCTGTGTGGGGGAGCACTGACAGTGCTCGCTGTGTGGGGGGAGCACTGACAGTGCTGGCTATGTGGGGGGAGCACTGACAGTGCTGGCTGTGTGGGGGAGCACTGACAGTGCTGGCTGTGTGTTGGGAGCACTGACAGTGCTGGCTGTGTGGGGGAGCACTGACAGTGCTGGCTGTGTGGTGGGAGCACTGACAGTGCTGGCTGTGTGGGGGAGCACTGACAGTGCTGGCTGTGTGGTGGAAGCACTGACGATGCTGGCTGTGTGGGGGGAGCAGTGACAGTGCTGGCTGTGTGGGGGAGCACTGACATTGCTGGCTGTTGTGACGAGGCACAGGCAGTGATTGCTGTGTGGGTGGAGCACTGACAGTGCTGGCTGTGTGGGGTGAGCACTGACAGTGCTGGCTGTGTGGTGGGAGCACTGACAATGCTGGCTGTGTGGGGGGAGCACTGACAGTGCTGGCTGTGGGGGGAGCACTGACAGTGCTGGCTGTGTGCGGGGAGCACTGACAGTGCTGGCTGTGTGGGGGAGCACTGACAGTGCTGGCTGTGTGGGGGAGCACTGACAGTGCTGGCTGTGTGGGGTGAGCACTGACAGTGCTGGCTGTGGGGTGGGAGCACTGACAGTGCTGGCTGTGTGGTGGGAGCACTGACAGTGCTGGCTGTGTGGTGGGAGCACTGACAGTGCTGGCTGTGTGGGTGGAGCACTGGCAGTGCTTGCTGTGTGATGGGAGCACTGGCAGTGCTGGCTGTGTGGTGTGAGCACTGGCAGTTCTGGCTGTGTGGGGGGAGCACTGACAGTGCTGGCTGTGTGTTGGGAGCACTGACAGTGCTGGCTGTGTGGGGTGAGCACTGACAGTGCTGGCTGTGTGGGGGGAGCACTGACAGTGCTGGCTGTGTGGTGGGAGCACTGACAGTGCTGGCTGTGTGGTGGGAGCACGGACAGTGCTGGCTGTGTGGGGGGAGCACTGACAGTGCTGGCTGTGTGGTGGGAGCACTGACAGTGCTGGCTGTGTGGGGGAGCACTGACAGTGCTGGCTGTGTGGTGGGAGCACTGACAGTGCTGGCTGTGTGGGGGAGCACTGACAGTGCTGGCTGTGTGGGGGAGCGCTGACAGTGCTGGCTGAGTGGTGGGAGCACTGGCAGTGCTGGCTGTGTGGTGGGAGCACTGACAGTGCTGGCTGTGTGGGGGAGCACTGACAGTGGTGGCTGTGTGGTGGGAGCACTGACAGTGCTGGCTGTGTGGGGGAGCACTGACAGTGCTGGCTGTGTGGTGGGAGCACTGACAGTGCTGGCTGTGTGGTAGGAGCACTGACAGTGCTGGCTGTGTGGGTGAGCACTGACAGTGCTGGCTGTGTGGGTGGAGCACTGACAGTGCTGGCTGTGTGGGGGAGCACTGACAGTGCTGGCTGTGTGGGGGGAGCACTGACAGTGCTGGCTGTGTGGGGGAGCACTGACAGTGCTGGCTGTGTGGGGGAGCACTGACAGTGCTGGCTGTGTGTTGGGAGCACTGACAGTGCTGGCTGTGTGGGGGAGCACTGACAGTGCTGGCTGTGTGGTGGGAGCACTGACAGTGCTGGCTGTGTGGGGGAGCACTGACAGTGCTGGCTGTGTGGTGGAAGCACTGACAGTGCTGGCTGTGTGGGGGGAGCACTGACAGTGCTGGCTGTGTGGGGGAGCACTGACATTGCTGGCTGTTGTGACGAGGCACAGGCAGTGATTGCTGTGTGGGTGGAGCACTGACAGTGCTGGCTGTGTGGGGTGAGCACTGACAGTGCTGGCTGTGTGGTGGGAGCACTGACAATGCTGGCTGTGTGGGGGTAGCACTGACAGTGCTGGCTGTGGGGGGAGCACTGATTGTGCTGGCTGTGTGCGGGGAGCACTGACAGTGCTGGCTGTGTGGGGGAGCACTGACAGTGCTGGCTGTGTGGGGGAGCACTGACAGTGCTGGCTGTGTGGTGGGAGCACTGACAGTGCTGGCTGTGTGGGGGAGCACTGACAGTGCTGGCTGTGTGGGGGAGCGCTGACAGTGCTGGCTGAGTGGTGGGAGCACTGGCACTGCTGGCTGTGTGGTGGGAGCACTGACAGTGCTGGCTGTGTGGGGGAGCACTGACAGTGCTGGCTGTGTGGTGGGAGCACTGACAGTGCTGGCTGTGTGGGGGAGCACTGACAGTGCTGGCTGTGTGGTGGGAGCACTGACAGTGCTGGCTGTGTGGTAGGAGCACTGACAGTGCTGGCTGTGTGGGTGAGCACTGACTGTGCTGGCTGTGTGGGGGGAGCACTGACAGTGCTGGCTGTGTGGGGGAGCACTGACAGAGCTGGCTGTGTGGGGGGAGCACTGACAGTGCTGGCTGTGTGGGGGGAGCACTGACAGTGCTGGCTGTGTGGGGGAGCACTGACAGTGCTGGCTGTGTGGTGGAAGCACTGACAGTGCTGGCTGTGTGGTGGGAGCACTGACAGTGCTGGCTGTGTGGGGGAGCACTGACATTGCTGGCTGTTGTGACGAGGCACAGGCAGTGATTGCTGTGTGGGTGGAGCACTGACAGTGCTGGCTGTGTGGGGTGAGCACTGACAGTGCTGGCTGTGTGGTGGGAGCACTGACAATGCTGGCTGTGTGGGGGGAGCACTGACAGTGCTGGCTGTGGGGGGAGCACTGGCAGTGCTGGCTGTGTGCGGGGAGCACTGACAGTGCTGGCTGTGTGGGGGAGCACTGACAGTGCTGGCTGTGTGGGGGAGCACTGACAGTGCTGGCTGTGTGGGGTGAGCACTGACAGTGCTGGCTGTGTGGTGGGAGCACTGACAGTGCTGGCTGTGTGGGGGAGCACTGACAGTGCTGGCTGTGTGGTGGGAGCACTGACAGTGCTGGCTGTGTGGTAGGAGCACTGACAGTGCTGGCTGTGTGGGTGAGCACTGACAGTGCTGGCTGTGTGGGGGAGCACTGACAGTGCTGGCTGTGTGGGGGAGCACTGACAGTGCTCGCTGTGTGGGGGGAGCACTGACAGTGCTGGCTATGTGGGGGGAGCACTGACAGTGCTGGCTGTGTGGGGAGCACTGACAGTGCTGGCTGTGTGTTGGGAGCACTGACAGTGCTGGCTGTGTGGGGGAGCACTGACAGTGCTGGCTGTGTGGTGGGAGCACTGACAGTGCTGGCTGTGTGGGGGAGCACTGACAGTGCTGGCTGTGTGGTGGAAGCACTGACAGTGCTGGCTGTGTGGGGGGAGCACTGACAGTGCTGGCTGTGTGGGGGAGCACTGACATTGCTGGCTGTTGTGACGAGGCACAGGCAGTGATTGCTGTGTGGGTGGAGCACTGACAGTGCTGGCTGTGTGGGGTGTGCACTGACAGTGCTGGCTGTGTGGTGGGAGCACTGACAATGCTGGCTGTGTGGGGGGAGCACTGACAGTGCTGGCTGTGGGGGGAGCACTGACAGTGCTGGCTGTGTGCGGGGAGCACTGACAGTGCTGGCTGTGTGGGGGAGCACTGACAGTGCTGGCTGTGTGGGGGAGCACTGACAGTGCTGGCTGTGTGGGGTGAGCACTGACAGTGCTGGCTGTGGGGTGGGAGCACTGACAGTGCTGGCTGTGTGGTGGGAGCACTGACAGTGCTGGCTGTGTGGTGGGAGCACTGACAGTGCTGGCTGTGTGGGTGGAGCACTGGCAGTGCTTGCTGTGTGATGGGAGCACTGGCAGTGCTGGCTGTGTGGTGTGAGCACTGGCAGTTCTGGCTGTGTGGGGGGAGCACTGACAGTGCTGGCTGTGTTTTGGGAGCACTGACAGTGCTGGCTGTGTGGGGTGAGCACTGACAGTGCTGGCTGTGTGGGGGGAGCACTGACAGTGCTGGCTGTGTGGTGGGAGCACTGACAGTGCTGGCTGTGTGGTGGGAGCACGGACAGTGCTGGCTGTGTGGGGGGAGCACTGACAGTGCTGGCTGTGTGGTGGGAGCACTGACAGTGCTGGCTGTGTGGGGGAGCACTGACAGTGCTGGCTGTGTGGTGGGAGCACTGACAGTGCTGGCTGTGTGGGGGAGCACTGACAGTGCTGGCTGTGTGGGGGAGCGCTGACAGTGCTGGCTGAGTGGTGGGAGCACTGGCAGTGCTGGCTGTGTGGTGGGAGCACTGACAGTGCTGGCAGTGTGGGGGAGCACTGACAGTGCTGGCTGTGTGGGGTGAGCACTGACAGTGCTGGCTGGGTGGGGGAGCACTGACAGTGCTGGCTGTGTGGGGGGATCACTGGAAGGGCTGGCTGTGTGGGGAGCACTGACAGTGCTGGCTGTGTTGGGGGAGCACTGACAGTGCTGGCTGTGTGGTGGGAGCACTGACAGTGCTGGCTGTGTGGTGGGAGCACGGGCAGTGCTGGCTGTGTGGTGGGAGCTCTGGCAGTGCTGGCTGTGTGGGGGGAGCACTGACAGTGCTGGCTGTGTGGGGAGCACTGACAGTGCTGGCTGTGCGGTGGGAGCACATTTATTTATGTGGTGACTCAGTCCAGGTTCAGGGAGCAGATCAAGATCGCGGTGAAATATCCGGTTGCATCAATTATTAAATTAATGAGAAAATAAAACTGACTGAAACCCCCTCAGCCAATCAGGAGTTCCAACCGCTGACTAACAGTCTCTCTGCCTATCAGTATCTCCTTGCGCTGACTGACAGCCAATCAGGAGCTGGGTCTGGGGCGTGGGGAACACTGACAGTGCTGGCTGTGTGGTGGGAGCACTGACAGTGCTGGCTGTGTGGTGGGAGCACTGACAGTGCTGGCTGTGTGGTAGGAGCACTGACAGTGCTGGCTTTGTGGTGGGAGCACTGACAGTGCTGGCTTTGTGGGGGAGCACTGACAGTGCTGGCTGAGTGGGGGAGCGCTGACAGTGCTGGCTGTGTGGTGGGAGCACTGACAGTGCTGGCTGTGTGGTGGGAGCACTGACAGTGCTGGCTGTGTGGGGGAGCGCTGACAGTGCTGGCTGTGTGGTGGGAGCACTGACAGTGCTGGCTGTGTGGTGGGAGCACTGACAGTGCTGGCTGTGTGGGGGAGCACTGACAGTGCTGGCTGTGTGGTGGGAACACTGACAGTGCTGGCTCTGTGGGGGAGCACTGACAGTGCTGGCTGTGTGGGGGAGCACTGACAGTGCTGGCTGTGTGGGGAGCACTGACAGTGCTGTCTCTGTGGGGGAGCACTGACAGTGCTGGCTGTGTGAGGGAACACTGACAGTGCTGGCTGTGTGGTGGAAGCACTGACAGTGCTGGCTGTGTGGGGGAGCACTGACAGTGCTGGCTGTGTGGGGGAGCACTGACATTGCTGGCTGTTGTGACGAGGCACTGGCAGTGATTGCTGTGTGGGTGGAGCACTGACAGTGCTGGCTGTGTGGGGGGAGCACTGACAGTGCTGGCTGTGTGGTGGGAGCACTGACAGTGCTGGCTGTGTGGGGGAGCACTGACAGTGCTGGCTGTGTGGGGGAGCACTGACAGTGCTGGCTGTGTGGGGGGGCACTGACAGTGCTGGCTGTGTGGGGGAGCGCTGACAGTGCTGGCTGAGTGGTGGGAGCACTGGCAGTGCTGGCTGAGTGGTGGGAGCACTGGCAGTGCTGGCTGTGTGGTGGGAGCACTGACAGTGCTGGCTGTGTGGGGGAGCACTGACAGTGCTGGCTGTGTGGTGGGAGCACTGACAGTGCTGGCTGTGTGGGGGAGCACTGACAGTGCTGGCTGTGTGGTGGGAGCACTGACAGTGCTGGCTGTGTGGTAGGAGCACTGACAGTGCTGGCTGTGTGGGTGAGCACTGACAGTGCTGGCTGTGTGGGGGGAGCACTGACAGTGCTGGCTGTGTGGGGGAGCACTGACAGTGCTGGCTGTGTGGGGTGAGCACTGACAGTGCTGGCTGTAGGGTGGGAGCACTGACAGTGCTGGCTGTGTGGTGGGAGCACTGACAGTGCTGGCTGTGTGGTGGGAGCACTGACAGTGCTGGCTGTGTGGGTGGAGAACTAGCAGTGCTTGCTGTGTGATGGGAGCACTGGCAGTGCTGGCTGTGTCGTGTGAGCACTGGCAGTTCTGGCTGTGTGGGGGGAGAACTGACAGTGCTGGCTGCGTGTTGGGAGCACTGACAGTGCTGGCTGTGTGGGGTGAGCACTGACAGTGCTGGCTGTGTGGGGGGAGCACTGACAGTGCTGGCTGTGTGGTGGGAGCACTGACAGTGCTGGCTGTGTGGTGGGAGCACGGACAGTGCTGGCTGTGTGGGGGGAGCACTGACAGTGCTGGCTGTGTGGTGGGAGCACTGACAGTGCTGGCTGTGTGGGGGAGCACTGACAGTGCTGGCTGTGTGGTGGGAGCACTGACAGTGCTGGCTGTGTGTGGGAGCTCTGACAGTGCTGGCTGTGTGGGGGAGCGCTGACAGTGCTGGCTGAGTGGTGGGAGCACTGGCAGTGCTGGCTGTGTGGTGGGAGCACTGACAGTGCTGGCTGTGTGGGGGAGCACTGACAGTGCTGGCTGTGTGGTGGGAGCACTGACAGTGCTGGCTGTGTGGGGGAGCACTGACAGTGCTGGCTGTGTGGTGGGAGCACTGACAGTGCTGTCTGTGTGGTAGGAGCACTGACAGTGCTGGCTGTGTGGGTGAGCACTGACAGTGCTGGCTGTGTGGGGGGAGCACTGACAGTGCTGGCTGTGTGGGGGAGCACTGACAGTGCTGGCTGTGTGGGGGGAGCACTGACAGTGCTGGCTGTGTGGGGGAGCACTGACAGTGCTGGCTGTGTGGGGGAGCACTGACAGTGCTGGCTGTGTGTTGGGAGCACTGACAGTGCTGGCTGTGTGGGGGAGCACTGACAGTGCTGGCTGTGTGGTGGGAGCACTGACAGTGCTGGCTGTGTGGGGGAGCACTGACAGTGCTGGCTGTGTGGTGGAAGCACTGACAGTGCTGGCTGTGTGGGGGGAGCACTGACAGTGCTGGCTGTGTGGGGGAGCACTGACATTGCTGGCTGTTGTGACGAGGCACAGGCAGTGATTGCTGTGTGGGTGGAGCACTGACAGTGCTGGCTGTGTGGGGTGAGCACTGACAGTGCTGGCTGTGTGGTGGGAGCACTGACAATGCTGGCTGTGTGGGGGGAGCACTGACAGTGCTGGCTTTGGGGGGAGCACTGACAGTGCTGGCTGTGTGCGGGGAGCACTGACAGTGCTGGCTGTGTGGGAGCACTGACAGTGCTGGCTGTGTGGGGGAGCACTGACAGTGCTGGCTGTGTGGGGTGAGCACTGACAGTGCTGGCTGTGGGGTGGGAGCACTGACAGTGCTGGCTGTGTGGTGGGAGCACTGACAGTGCTGGCTGTGTGGTGGGAGCACTGACAGTGCTGGCTGTGTGGGTGGAGCACTGGCAGTGCTTGCTGTGTGATGGGAGCACTGGCAGTGCTGGCTGTGTGGTGTGAGCACTGGCAGTTCTGGCTGTGTGGGGGGAGCACTGACAGTGCTGGCTGTGTGTTGGGAGCACTGACAGTGCTGGCTGTGTGGGGGAGCACTGACAGTGCTGGCTGTGTGGGGGAGCACTGACAGTGCTGGCTGTGTGGGGAGCACTGACAGTGCTGTCTCTGTGGGGGAGCACTGACAGTGCTGGCTGTGTGAGGGAACACTGACAGTGCTGGCTGTGTGGTGGAAGCACTGACAGTGCTGGCTGTGTGGGGGAGCACTGACAGTGCTGGCTGTGTGGGGGAGCACTGACATTGCTGGCTGTTGTGACGAGGCACTGGCAGTGATTGCTGTGTGGGTGGAGCACTGACAGTGCTGGCTGTGTGGGGGGAGCACTGACAGTGCTGGCTGTGTGGTGGGAGCACTGACAGTGCTGGCTGTGTGGGGGAGCACTGACAGTGCTGGCTGTGTGGGGGAGCACTGACAGTGCTGGCTGTGTGGGGGGGCACTGACAGTGCTGGCTGTGTGGGGGAGCGCTGACAGTGCTGGCTGAGTGGTGGGAGCACTGGCAGTGCTGGCTGAGTGGTGGGAGCACTGGCAGTGCTGGCTGTGTGGTGGGAGCACTGACAGTGCTGGCTGTGTGGGGGAGCACTGACAGTGCTGGCTGTGTGGTGGGAGCACTGACAGTGCTGGCTGTGTGGGGGAGCACTGACAGTGCTGGCTGTGTGGTGGGAGCACTGACAGTGCTGGCTGTGTGGTAGGAGCACTGACAGTGCTGGCTGTGTGGGTGAGCACTGACAGTGCTGGCTGTGTGGGGGGAGCACTGACAGTGCTGGCTGTGTGGGGGAGCACTGACAGTGCTGGCTGTGTGGGGTGAGCACTGACAGTGCTGGCTGTAGGGTGGGAGCACTGACAGTGCTGGCTGTGTGGTGGGAGCACTGACAGTGCTGGCTGTGTGGTGGGAGCACTGACAGTGCTGGCTGTGTGGGTGGAGAACTAGCAGTGCTTGCTGTGTGATGGGAGCACTGGCAGTGCTGGCTGTGTCGTGTGAGCACTGGCAGTTCTGGCTGTGTGGGGGGAGAACTGACAGTGCTGGCTGCGTGTTGGGAGCACTGACAGTGCTGGCTGTGTGGGGTGAGCACTGACAGTGCTGGCTGTGTGGGGGGAGCACTGACAGTGCTGGCTGTGTGGTGGGAGCACTGACAGTGCTGGCTGTGTGGTGGGAGCACGGACAGTGCTGGCTGTGTGGGGGGAGCACTGACAGTGCTGGCTGTGTGGTGGGAGCACTGACAGTGCTGGCTGTGTGGGGGAGCACTGACAGTGCTGGCTGTGTGGTGGGAGCACTGACAGTGCTGGCTGTGTGTGGGAGCTCTGACAGTGCTGGCTGTGTGGGGGAGCGCTGACAGTGCTGGCTGAGTGGTGGGAGCACTGGCAGTGCTGGCTGTGTGGTGGGAGCACTGACAGTGCTGGCTGTGTGGGGGAGCACTGACAGTGCTGGCTGTGTGGTGGGAGCACTGACAGTGCTGGCTGTGTGGGGGAGCACTGACAGTGCTGGCTGTGTGGTGGGAGCACTGACAGTGCTGTCTGTGTGGTAGGAGCACTGACAGTGCTGGCTGTGTGGGTGAGCACTGACAGTGCTGGCTGTGTGGGGGGAGCACTGACAGTGCTGGCTGTGTGGGGGAGCACTGACAGTGCTGGCTGTGTGGGGGGAGCACTGACAGTGCTGGTTGTGTGGGGGAGCACTGACAGTGCTGGCTGTGTGGGGGAGCACTGACAGTGCTGGCTGTGTGTTGGGAGCACTGACAGTGCTGGCTGTGTGGGGGAGCACTGACAGTGCTGGCTGTGTGGTGGGAGCACTGACAGTGCTGGCTGTGTGGGGGAGCACTGACAGTGCTGGCTGTGTGGTGGAAGCACTGACAGTGCTGGCTGTGTGGGGGGAGCACTGACAGTGCTGGCTGTGTGGGGGAGCACTGACATTGCTGGCTGTTGTGACGAGGCACAGGCAGTGATTGCTGTGTGGGTGGAGCACTGACAGTGCTGGCTGTGTGGGGTGAGCACTGACAGTGCTGGCTGTGTGGTGGGAGCACTGACAATGCTGGCTGTGTGGGGGGAGCACTGACAGTGCTGGCTTTGGGGGGAGCACTGACAGTGCTGGCTGTGTGCGGGGAGCACTGACAGTGCTGGCTGTGTGGGAGCACTGACAGTGCTGGCTGTGTGGGGGAGCACTGACAGTGCTGGCTGTGTGGGGTGAGCACTGACAGTGCTGGCTGTGGGGTGGGAGCACTGACAGTGCTGGCTGTGTGGTGGGAGCACTGACAGTGCTGGCTGTGTGGTGGGAGCACTGACAGTGCTGGCTGTGTGGGTGGAGCACTGGCAGTGCTTGCTGTGTGATGGGAGCACTGGCAGTGCTGGCTGTGTGGTGTGAGCACTGGCAGTTCTGGCTGTGTGGGGGGAGCACTGACAGTGCTGGCTGTGTGTTGGGAGCACTGACAGTGCTGGCTGTGTGGGGTGAGCACTGACGGTGCTGGCTGTGTGGGGGGAGCACTGACAGTGCTGGCTGTGTGGGGGGATCACTGGAAGGGCTGGCTGTGTGGGGAGCACTGACAGTGCTGGCTGTGTGGGGGGAGCACTGACAGTGCTGGCTGTGTGGTGGGAGCACTGACAGTGCTGGCTGTGTGGTGGGAGCACGGGCAGTGCTGGCTGTGTGTTGGGAGCACTGGCAGTGCTGGCTGTGTGGGGGGAGCACTGACAGTGCTGGCTGTGTGGGGAGCACTGACAGTGCTGGCTGTGCGGTGGGAGCACATTTATTTATGTGGTGACTCAGTCCAGGTTCAGGGAGCAGATCAAGATCGCGGTGAAATATCCGGTTGCATCAATTTTTAAATTAATGAGAAAATAAAACTGACTGAAACCCCCTCAGCCAATCAGGAGTTCCAACCGCTGACTAACAGTCTCTCTGCCTATCAGTATCTCCTTGCGCTGACTGACAGCCAATCAGGAGCTGGGTCTGGGGCGTGGGGAACACTGACAGTGCTGGCTGTGTGGTGGGAGCACTGACAGTGCTGGCTGTGTGGTGGGAGCACTGACAGTGCTGGCTGTGTGGTAGGAGCACAGACAGTGCTGGCTTTGTGGTGGGAGCACTGACAGTGCTGGCTTTGTGGGGGAGCACTGACAGTGCTGGCTGAGTGGGGGAGCGCTGACAGTGCTGGCTGTGTGGTGGGAGCACTGACAGTGCTGGCTGTGTAGTGGGAGCACTGACAGTGCTGGCTGTGTGGGGGAGCGCTGACAGTGCTGGCTGTGTGGTGGGAGCACTGACAGTGCTGGCTGTGTGGTGGGAGCACTGACAGTGCTGGCTGTGTGGGGGAGCACTGACAGTGCTGGCTGTGTGGTGGGAACACTGACAGTGCTGGCTCTGTGGGGGAGCACTGACAGTGCTGGCTGTGTGGGGGAGCACTGACAGTGCTGGCTGTGTGGGGAGCACTGACAGTGCTGTCTCTGTGGGGGAGCACTGACAGTGCTGGCTGTGTGAGGGAACACTGACAGTGCTGGCTGTGTGGTGGAAGCACTGACAGTGCTGGCTGTGTGGGGGAGCACTGACAGTGCTGGCTGTGTGGGGGAGCACTGACATTGCTGGCTGTTGTGACGAGGCACTGGCAGTGATTGCTGTGTGGGTGGAGCACTGACAGTGCAGGCTGTGTGGGGTGAGCACTGACAGTGCTGGCTGTGTGGTGTGAGCACTGACAGTGCTGGCTGTGTGGGGGGAGCACTGACAGTGCTGGCTGTGGGGGAGCACTGACAGTGCTGGCTGTGTGCGGGGAGCACTGACAGTGCTGGCTGTGTGAGGGAGCACTGACAGTGCTGGCTGTGTGGGGGAGCACTGACAGTGCTGGCTGTGTGAGGGGAGCACTGACAGTGCTGGCTGTGTGGGGGGAGCACTGACAGTGCTGGCTGTGTGGTGGGAGAACTGACAGTGCAGGCTGTGTGGGGGAGCACTGACAGTGCTGGTTGTGTGGTGGGAGCACTGACAGTGCTGGCTGTGTGGGGGGAGCACTGACAGTGCTGGCTGTGTGGGGGAGCACTGACAGTGCTGGCTGTGTGTGGGAGCACTGACAGTGCTGGCTGTGTGGGGGGAACACTGACAGTGCTGGCTGTGTGGGGTGTGCACTGACAGTGCTGGCTGTGTGGTGGAAGCACTGACAGTGCTGGCTGTGTGGGGGGAGCACTGACAGTGCTGGCTGTGGGGGAGCACTGACAGTGCTGGCTGTGTGCGGGGAGGACTGACAGTGCTGGCTGTGTGGGGGAGCACTGACAGTGCTGGCTGTGTGGGGTGAGCACTGACAGTGCTGGCTGTGGGGTTGGAGCACTGACAGTGCTGGCTGTGTGGTGGGAGCACTGACAGTGCTGGCTGTGTGGTGGGAGCACTGACAGTGCTGGCTGTGTGTTCGGAGCTCTGACGGTGATGGCTGTGTGGGTGGAGCACTGGCAGTGCTGGCTGTGTGATGGGAGCACTGGCAGTGCTGGCTGTGTGGTGGGAGCACTGGCAGTGCTGGCTGTGTGGGGTGAGCATTGACAGTGCTGGCTGTGTGTTGGGAGCACTGACAGTGCTGGCTGTGTGGTGGGAGCACTGACAGTGCTGGCTGTGTGCGGGAGCACTGACAGTGCTGGCTGTGTGGGAGGAGCACTGACAGTGCTGGTTGTGTGGGGTGAGCACTGACAGTGCTGGCTGTGTGGGGGGATCACTGGCAGTGCTGGCTGTGTGGTGGCAGCACTGACAGTGCTGGCTGTGTGGGGGGATCACTGAAAGGTCTGGCTGTGTGGGGGAGCACTGACAGTGCTGGCTGTGTCGGGGGAGCACTGACAGTGCTGGCTGTGTGGGGGAGCACTGACATTGCTGGCTGTTGTGACGAGGCACAGGCAGTGATTGCTGTGTGGGTGGAGCACTGACAGTGCTGGCTGTGTGGGGTGAGCACTGACAGTGCTGGCTGTGTGGTGGGAGCACTGACAATGCTGGCTGTGTGGGGGGAGCACTGACAGTGCTGGCTGTGGGGGGAGCACTGACAGTGCTGGCTGTGTGCTGGGAGCACTGACAGTGCTGGCTGTGTGAGGGAGCACTGACAGTGCTGGCTGTGTGGGGGAGCACTGACAGTGCTGGCTGTGTGGGGGGAGCACTGACAGTGCTGGCTGTGTGGGGGAGCACTGACAGTGCTGGCTGTGTGTGGGAGCACTGTCAGTGCTGGCTGTGTGGGGGGAACACTGACAGTGCTGGCTGTGTGGGGTGTGCACTGACAGTGCTGGCTGTGTGGTGGAAGCACTGACAGTGCTGGCTGTGTGGGGGGAGCACTGACAGTGCTGGCTGTGGGGGAGCACTGACAGTGCTGGCTGTGTGCGGGGAGGACTGACAGTGCTGGCTGTGTGGGGGAGCACTGACAGTGTTGGCTGTGTGGGGTGAGCACTGACAGTGCTGGCTGTGGGGTTGGAGCACTGACAGTGCTGGCTGTGTGGTGGGAGCACTGACAGTGCTGGCTGTGTGGTGGGAGCACTGACAGTGCTGGCTGTGTGTTCGGAGCTCTGACGGTGATGGCTGTGTGGGTGGAGCACTGGCAGTGCTGGCTGTGTGATGGGAGCACTGGCAGTGCTGGCTGTGTGGTGGGAGCACTGGCAGTGCTGGCTGTGTGGGGGGAGCACTGACAGTGCTGGCTGTGTGTTGGGAGCACTGACAGTGCTGGCTGTGTGGTGGGAGCACTGACAGTGCTGGCTGTGTGCGGGAGCACTGACAGTGCTGGCTGTGTGGGGGGAGCACTGACAGTGCTGGTTGTGTGGGGTGAGCACTGACAGTGCTGGCTGTGTGGGGGGATCACTGGCAGTGCTGGCTGTGTGGTGGCAGCACTGACAGTGCTGGCTGTGTGGGGGGATCACTGAAAGGTCTGGCTGTGTGGGGGAGCACTGACAGTGCTGGCTGTGTCGGGGGAGCACTGACAGTGCTGGCTGTGTGGGGGAGCACTGACATTGCTGGCTGTTGTGACGAGGCACAGGCAGTGATTGCTGTGTGGGTGGAGCACTGACAGTGCTGGCTGTGTGGGGTGAGCACTGACAGTGCTGGCTGTGTGGTGGGAGCACTGACAATGCTGGCTGTGTGGGGGGAGCACTGACAGTGCTGGCTGTGGGGGGAGCACTGACAGTGCTGGCTGTGTGCTGGGAGCACTGACAGTGCTGGCTGTGTGGGGGAGCACTGACAGTGCTGGCTGTGTGGGGGAGCACTGACAGTGCTGGCTGTGTGGGGTGAGCACTGACAGTGCTGGCTGTGGGGTGGGAGCACTGACAGTGCTGGCTGTGTGGTGGGAGCACTGACAGTGCTGGCTGTGTGGTGGGAGCACTGACAGTGCTGGCTGTGTGGGTGGAGCACTGGCAGTGCTTGCTGTGTGATGGGAGCACTGGCAGTGCTGGTTGTGTGGTGTGAGCACTGGCAGTTCTGGCTGTGTGGGGGGGAGCACTGACAGTGCTGGCTGTGTTTTGGGAGCACTGACAGTGCTGGCTGTGTGGGGTGAGCACTGACAGTGCTGGCTGTGTGGGGGGAGCACTGACAGTGCTGGCTGTGTGGTGGGAGCACTGACAGTGCTGGCTGTGTGGTGGGAGCACGGACAGTGCTGGCTGTGTGGGGGGAGCACTGACAGTGCTGGCTGTGTGGTGGGAGCACTGACAGTGCTGGCTGTGTGGGGGAGCACTGACAGTGCTGGCTGTGTGGTGGGAGCACTGACAGTGCTGGCTGTGTGGGGGAGCACTGACAGTGCTGGCTGTGTGGGGGAGCGCTGACAGTGCTGGCTGAGTGGTGGGAGCACTGGCAGTGCTGGCTGTGTGGTGGGAGCACTGACAGTGCTGGCTGTGTGGGGGAGCACTGACAGTGCTGGCTGTGTGGTGGGAGCACTGACAGTGCTGGCTGTGTGGGGGAGCACTGACAGTGCTGGCTGTGTGGTGGGAGCACTGACAGTGCTGGCTGTGTGGTAGGAGCACTGACAGTGCTGGCTGTGTGGGTGAGCACTGACAGTGCTGGCTGTGTGGGGGGAGCACTGACAGTGCTGGCTGTGTGGGGGAGCACTGACAGTGCTCGCTGTGTGGGGGGAGCACTGACAGTGCTGGCTGTGTGGGGGGAGCACTGACAGTGCTGGCTGTGTGGGGGAGCACTGACAGTGCTGGCTGTGTGTTGGGAGCACTGACAGTGCTGGCTGTGTGGGGGAGCACTGACAGTGCTGGCTGTGTGGTGGGAGCACTGACAGTGCTGGCTGTGTGGGGGAGCACTGACAGTGCTGGCTGTGTGGTGGAAGCACTGACAGTGCTGGCTGTGTGGGGGAGCACTGACAGTGCTGGCTGTGTGGGGGAGCACTGACATTGCTGGCTGTTGTGACGAGGCACAGGCAGTGATTGCTGTGTGGGTGGAGCACTGACAGTGCTGGCTGTGTGGGGTGAGCACTGACAGTGCTGGCTGTGTGGTGGGAGCACTGACAATGCTGGCTGTGTGGGGGGAGCACTGACAGTGCTGGCTGTGGGGGGAGCACTGACAGTGCTGGCTGTGTGCGGGGAGCACTGACAGTGCTGGCTGTGTGGGGGAGCACTGACAGTGCTGGCTGTGTGGGGGAGCACTGACAGTGCTGGCTGTGTGGGGTGAGCACTGACAGTGCTGGCTGTGGGGTGGGAGCACTGACAGTGCTGGCTGTGTGGTGGGAGCACTGACAGTGCTGGCTGTGTGGTGGGAGCACTGACAGTGCTGGCTGTGTGGGTGGAGCACTGGCAGTGCTTGCTGTGTGATGGGAGCACTGGCAGTGCTGGCTGTGTGGTGTGAGCACTGGCAGTTCTGGCTGTGTGGGGGGAGCACTGACAGTGCTGGCTGTGTGGTGGGAGCACTGACAGTGCTGGCTGTGTGGGGGAGCACTGACAGTGCTGGCTGTGTGGGGGAGCGCTGACAGTGCTGGCTGAGTGGTGGGAGCACTGGCAGTGCTGGCTGTGTGGTGGGAGCACTGACAGTGCTGGCTGTGTGGGGGAGCACTGACAGTGCTGGCTGTGTGGTGGGAGCACTGACAGTGCTGGCTGTGTGGGGGAGCACTGACAGTGCTGGCTGTGTGGTGGGAGCACTGACAGTGCTGGCTGTGTGGTAGGAGCACTGACAGTGCCGGCTGTGTGGGTGAGCACTGACAGTGCTGGCTGTGTGGGGGGAGCACTGACAGTGCTGGCTGTGTGGGGGAGCACTGACAGTGCTCGCTGTGTGGGGGGAGCACTGACAGTGCTGGCTGTGTGGGGGGAGCACTGACAGTGCTGGCTGTGTGGGGGAGCACTGACAGTGCTGGCTGTGTGTTGGGAGCACTGACAGTGCTGGCTGTGTGGGGGAGCACTGACAGTGCTGGCTGTGTGGTGGGAGCACTGACAGTGCTGGCTGTGTGGGGGAGCACTGACAGTGCTGGCTGTGTGGTGGAAGCACTGACAGTGCTGGCTGTGTGGGGGGAGCACTGACAGTGCTGGCTGTGTGGGGGAGCACTGACATTGCTGGCTGTTGTGACGAGGCACAGGCAGTGATTGCTGTGTGGGTGGAGCACTGACAGTGCTGGCTGTGTGGGGTGAGCACTGACAGTGCTGGCTGTGTGGTGGGAGCACTGACAATGCTGGCTGTGTGGGGGGAGCACTGACAGTGCTGGCTGTGGGGGGAGCACTGACAGTGCTGGCTGTGTGCGGGGAGCACTGACAGTGCTGGCTGTGTGGTGTGAGCACTGACAGTGCTGGCTGTGGGGTGGGAGCACTGACAGTGCTGGCTGTGTGGTGGGAGCACTGACAGTGCTGGCTGTGTGGTGGGAGCACTGACAGTGCTGGCTGTGTGGGTGGAGCACTGGCAGTGCTTGCTGTGTGATGGGAGCACTGGCAGTGCTGGCTGTGTGGTGTGAGCACTGGCAGTTCTGGCTGTGTGGGGGAGCACTGACAGTGCTGGCTGTGTGTTGGGAGCACTGACAGTGCTGGCTGTGTGGGGTGAGCACTGACAGTGCTGGCTGTGTGGGGGGAGCACTGACAGTGCTGGCTGTGTGGGGGGATCACTGGAAGGGCTGGCTGTGTGGGGAGCACTGACAGTGCTGGCTGTGTGGGGGGAGCACTGACAGTGCTGGCTGTGTGGTGGGAGCACTGACAGTGCTGGCTGTGTGATGGGAGCACGGGCAGTGCTGGCTGTGTGGTGGGAGCACTGGCAGTGCTGATGTGTGGGGGGAGCACTGACAGTGCTGGCTGTGTGGGGAGCACTGACAGTGCTGGCTGTGTGGTAGGAGCACTGACAGTGCCGGCTGTGTGGGTGAGCACTGACAGTGCTGGCTGTGTGGGGGGAGCACTGACAGTGCTGGCTGTGTGGGGGAGCACTGACAGTGCTCGCTGTGTGGGGGGAGCACTGACAGTGCTGGCTGTGTGGGGGGAGCACTGACAGTGCTGGCTGTGTGGGGGAGCACTGACAGTGCTGGCTGTGTGTTGGGAGCACTGACAGTGCTGGCTGTGTGGGGGAGCACTGACAGTGCTGGCTGTGTGGTGGGAGCACTGACAGTGCTGGCTGTGTGGGGGAGCACTGACAGTGCTGGCTGTGTGGTGGAAGCACTGACAGTGCTGGCTGTGTGGGGGGAGCACTGACAGTGCTGGTAGTGTGGGGGAGCACTGACATTGCTGGCTGTTGTGACGAGGCACAGGCAGTGATTGCTGTGTGGGTGGAGCACTGACAGTGCTGGCTGTGTGGGGTGAGCACTGACAGTGCTGGCTGTGTGGTGGGAGCACTGGCAATGCTGGCTGTGTGGGGGGAGCACTGACAGTGCTGGCTGTGGGGGGAGCACTGACAGTGCTGGCTGTGTGCGGGGAGCACTGACAGTGCTGGCTGTGTGGGGTGAGCACTGACAGTGCTGGCTGTGGGGTGGGAGCACTGACAGTGCTGGCTGTGTGGTGGGAGCACTGACAGTGCTGGCTGTGTGGTGGGAGCACTGACAGTGCTGGCTGTGTGGGTGGAGCACTGGCAGTGCTTGCTGTGTGATGGGAGCACTGGCAGTGCTGGCTGTGTGGTGTGAGCACTGGCAGTTCTGGCTGTGTGGGGGAGCACTGACAGTGCTGGCTGTGTGTTGGGAGCACTGACAGTGCTGGCTGTGTGGGGTGAGCACTGACAGTGCTGGCTGTGTGGGGGGAGCACTGACAGTGCTGGCTGTGTGGGGGGATCACTGGAAGGGCTGGCTGTGTGGGGAGCACTGACAGTGCTGGCTGTGTGGGGGGAGCACTGACAGTGCTGGCTGTGTGGTGGGAGCACTGACAGTGCTGGCTGTGTGATGGGAGCACGGGCAGTGCTGGCTGTGTGGTGGGAGCACTGGCAGTGCTGATGTGTGGGGGGAGCACTGACAGTGCTGGCTGTGTGGGGAGCACTGACAGTGCTGGCTGTGCGGTGGGAGCACATTTATTTATGTGGTGACTCAGTCCAGGTTCAGGGAGCAGATCAAGATCGCGGTGAAATATCCGGTTGCATCAATTATTAAATTAATGAGAAAATAAAACTGACTGAAACCCCCTCAGCCAATCAGGAGTTCCAACCGCTGACTCACAGTCTCTCTGCCTATCAGTATCTGCTTGCGCTGACTGACAGCCAATCAGGAGCTGGGTCTGGGGCGTGGGGAACACTGACAGTGCTGGCTGTGTGGTGGGAGCACTGACAGTGCTGGCTGTGTGGTGGGAGCACTGACAGTGCTGGCTGTGTGGTAGGAGCACTGACAGTGCTGGCTTTGTGGTGGGAGCACTGACAGTGCTGGCTTTGTGGGGGAGCACTGACAGTGCTGGCTGAGTGGGGGAGCGCTGACAGTGCTGGCTGTGTGGTGGGAGCACTGACAGTGCTGGCTGTGTGGTGGGAGCACTGACAGTGCTGGCTGTGTGGGGGAGCGCTAACAGTGCTGGCTGTGTGGTGGGAGCACTGACAGTGCTGGCTGTGTGGTGGGAGCACTGACAGTGCTGGCTGTGTGGGGGAGCACTGACAGTGCTGGCTGTGTGGTGGGAACACTGACAGTGCTGGCTCTGTGGGGGAGCGCTGACAGTGCTGGCTGTGTGGGGGAGCACTGACAGTGCTGGCTGTGTGGGGAGCACTGACAGTGCTGTCTCTGTGGGGGAGCACTGACAGTGCTGGCTGTGTGAGGGAACACTGACAGTGCTGGCTGTGTGGTGGAAGCACTGACAGTGCTGGCTGTGTGGGGGAGCACTGACAGTGCTGTCTGTGTGGGGGAGCACTGACATTGCTGGCTGTTGTGACGAGGCACTGGCAGTGATTGCTGTGTGGGTGGAGCACTGACAGTGCTGGCTGTGTGGGGTGAGCACTGACAGTGCTGGCTGTGTGGTGGGAGCACTGACAGTGCTGGCTGTGTGGGGGGAGCACTGACAGTGCTGGCTGTTGGGGGAGCACTGACAGTGCTGGCTGTGTGCGGGGAGCACTGACAGTGCTGGCTGTGTGGGGGAGCACTGACAGTGCTGGCTGTGTGGGGGAGCACTGACAGTGCTGGCTGTGTGGGGGGAGCACTGACAGTGCTGGCTGTGTGGTGGGAGAACTGACAGTGCAGGCTGTGTGGGGGAGCACTGACAGTGCTGGTTGTGTGGTGGGAGCTCTGACAGTGCTGGCTGTGTGGGGGGAGCACTGACAGTGCTGGCTGTGTGGGGGAGCACTGACAGTGCTGGCTGTGTGTGGGAGCACTGACAGTGCTGGCTGTGTGGGGGGAACACTGACAGTGCTGGCTGTGTGGGGTGTGCACTGACAGTGCTGGCTGTGTGGTGGAAGCACTGACAGTGCTGGCTGTGTGGGGGGAGCACTGACAGTGCTGGCTGTGGGGGAGCACTGACAGTGCTGTCTGTGTGCGGGGAGGACTGACAGTGCTGGCTGTGTGGGGGAGCACTGGCAGTGCTGGCTGTGTGGGGTGAGCACTGACAGTGCTGGCTGTGGGGCTGGAGCACTGACAGTGCTGGCTGTGTGGTGGGAGCACTGACAGTGCTGGCTGTGTGGTGGGAGCACTGACAGTGCTGGCTGTGTGTTCGGAGCTCTGACGGTGATGGCTGTGTGGGTGGAGCACTGGCAGTGCTGGCTGTGTGATGGGAGCACTGGCAGTGCTGGCTGTGTGGTGGGAGCACTGGCAGTGCTGGCTGTGTGGGGGGAGCACTGACAGTGCTGGCTGTGTGTTGGGAGCACTGACAGTACTGGCTGTGTGGTGGGAGCACTGACAGTGCTGGCTGTGTGCGGGAGCACTGACAGTGCTGGCTGTGTGGGGGGATCACTGGCAGTGCTGGCTGTGTGGTGGCAGCACTGACAGTGCTGGCTGTGTGGGGGGATCACTGAAAGGTCTGGCTGTGTGGGGGAGCACTGACAGTGCTGGCTGTGTCGGGGAGCACTGACAGTGCTGGCTGTGTGGTGGGAGCACGGGCAGTGCTGGCTGTGTGGTGGGAGCACTGACAGTGCTGGCTGTGTGGGGAGAGCACTGACAGTGCTGGATGTGTGGTGGGAGCACTGACAGTGCTGGCTGTGTGGTGGGAGCACTGACAGTGCTGGCTGTGTGGGCGGAGCACTGACAGTGCTGGCTGTGTGGTGGGAGCACTGACAGTGCTGGCTGTGTGGGTGGAGCACTGACGGTGCTGGCTGTGTGGGGGAGCACTGACAGTGCTGGCTGTGTGGTGGGAGCACTGACAGTGCTGGCTGTGTGCGGGAGCACTGACAGTGCTGGCTGTGTGGGAGGAGCACTGACAGTGCTGGTTGTGTGGGGTGAGCACTGACAGTGCTGGCTGTGTGGGGGGATCACTGACAGTGCTGGCTGTGTGGGGGAGCACTGACATTGCTGGCTGTTGTGACGAGGCACAGGCAGTGATTGCTGTGTGGGTGGAGCACTGACAGTGCTGGCTGTGTGGGGTGAGCACTGACAGTGCTGGCTGTGTGGTGGGAGCACTGACAATGCTGGCTGTGTGGGGGGAGCACTGACAGTGCTGGCTGTGGGGGGAGCACTGACAGTGCTGGCTGTGTGCTGGGAGCACTGACAGTGCTGGCTGTGTGGGGGAGCACTGACAGTGCTGGCTGTGTGGGGGAGCACTGACAGTGCTGGCTGTGTGGGGTGAGCACTGACAGTGCTGGCTGTGGGGTGGGAGCACTGACAGTGCTGGCTGTGTGGTGGGAGCACTGACAGTGCTGGCTGTGTGGTGGGAGCACTGACAGTGCTGGCTGTGTGGGTGGAGCACTGGCAGTGCTTGCTGTGTGATGGGAGCACTGGCAGTGCTGGTTGTGTGGTGTGAGCACTGGCAGTTCTGGCTGTGTGGGGGGGAGCACTGACAGTGCTGGCTGTGTTTTGGGAGCACTGACAGTGCTGGCTGTGTGGGGTGAGCACTGACAGTGCTGGCTGTGTGGGGGGAGCACTGACAGTGCTGGCTGTGTGGTGGGAGCACTGACAGTGCTGGCTGTGTGGTGGGAGCACGGACAGTGCTGGCTGTGTGGGGGGAGCACTGACAGTGCTGGCTGTGTGGTGGGAGCACTGACAGTGCTGGCTGTGTGGGGGAGCACTGACAGTGCTGGCTGTGTGGTGGGAGCACTGACAGTGCTGGCTGTGTGGGGGAGCACTGACAGTGCTGGCTGTGTGGGGGAGCGCTGACAGTGCTTGCTGAGTGGTGGGAGCACTGGCAGTGCTGGCTGTGTGGTGGGAGCACTGACAGTGCTGGCTGTGTGGGGGAGCACTGACAGTGCTGGCTGTGTGGTGGGAGTACTGACAGTGCTGGCTGTGTGGGGGAGCACTGACAGTGCTGGCTGTGTGGTGGGAGCACTGACAGTGCTGGCTGTGTGGTAGGAGCACTGACAGTGCTGGCTGTGTGGGTGAGCACTGACAGTGCTGGCTGTGTGGGGGGAGCACTGACAGTGCTGGCTGTGTGGGGGAGCACTGACAGTGCTCGCTGTGTGGGGGGAGCACTGACAGTGCTGGCTGTGTGGGGGGAGCACTGACAGTGCTGGCTGTGTGGGGGAGCACTGACAGTGCTGGCTGTGTGTTGGGAGCACTGACAGTGCTGGCTGTGTGGGGGAGCACTGACAGTGCTGGCTGTGTGGTGGGAGCACTGACAGTGCTGGCTGTGTGGGGGAGCACTGACAGTGCTGGCTGTGTGGTGGAAGCACTGACAGTGCTGGCTGTGTGGGGGAGCACTGACAGTGCTGGCTGTGTGGGGGAGCACTGACATTGCTGGCTGTTGTGACGAGGCACAGGCAGTGATTGCTGTGTGGGTGGAGCACTGACAGTGCTGGCTGTGTGGGGTGAGCACTGACAGTGCTGGCTGTGTGGTGGGAGCACTGACAATGCTGGCTGTGTGGGGGGAGCACTGACAGTGCTGGCTGTGGGGGGAGCACTGACAGTGCTGGCTGTGTGCGGGGAGCACTGACAGTGCTGGCTGTGTGGGGGAGCACTGACAGTGCTGGCTGTGTGGGGGAGCACTGACAGTGCTGGCTGTGTGGGGTGAGCACTGACAGTGCTGGCTGTGGGGTGGGAGCACTGACAGTGCTGGCTGTGTGGTGGGAGCACTGACAGTGCTGGCTGTGTGGTGGGAGCACTGACAGTGCTGGCTGTGTGGGTGGAGCACTGGCAGTGCTTGCTGTGTGATGGGAGCACTGGCAGTGCTGGCTGTGTGGTGTGAGCACTGGCAGTTCTGGCTGTGTGGGGGGAGCACTGACAGTGCTGGCTGTGTGGTGGGAGCACTGACAGTGCTGGCTGTGTGGGGGAGCACTGACAGTGCTGGCTGTGTGGGGGAGCGCTGACAGTGCTGGCTGAGTGGTGGGAGCACTGGCAGTGCTGGCTGTGTGGTGGGAGCACTGACAGTGCTGGCTGTGTGGGGGAGCACTGACAGTGCTGGCTGTGTGGTGGGCGCACTGACAGTGCTGGCTGTGTGGGGGAGCACTGACAGTGCTGGCTGTGTGGTGGGAGCACTGACAGTGCTGGCTGTGTGGTAGGAGCACTGACAGTGCCGGCTGTGTGGGGGGAGCACTGACAGTGCTGGCTGTGTGGGGAGCACTGACAGTGCTCGCTGTGTGGGGGGAGCACTGACAGTGCTGGCTGTGTGGGGGGAGCACTGACAGTGCTGGCTGTGTGGGGGAGCACTGACAGTGCTGGCTGTGTGTTGGGAGCACTGACAGTGCTGGCTGTGTGGGGGAGCACTGACAGTGCTGGCTGTGTGGTGGGAGCACTGACAGTGCTGGCTGTGTGGGGGAGCACTGACAGTGCTGGCTGTGTGGTGGAAGCACTGACAGTGCTGGCTGTGTGGGGGGAGCACTGACAGTGCTGGCTGTGTGGGGGAGCACTGACATTGCTGGCTGTTGTGACGAGGCACAGGCAGTGATTGCTGTGTGGGTGGAGCACTGACAGTGCTGGCTGTGTGGGGTGAGCACTGACAGTGCTGGCTGTGTGGTGGGAGCACTGACAATGCTGGCTGTGTGGGGGGAGCACTGACAGTGCTGGCTGTGGGGGGAGCACTGACAGTGCTGGCTGTGTGCGGGGAGCACTGACAGTGCTGGCTGTGTGGGGTGAGCACTGACAGTGCTGGCTGTGGGGTGGGAGCACTGACAGTGCTGGCTGTGTGGTGGGAGCACTGACAGTGCTGGCTGTGTGGTGGGAGCACTGACAGTGCTGGCTGTGTGGGTGGAGCACTGGCAGTGCTTGCTGTGTGATGGGAGCACTGGCAGTGCTGGCTGTGTGGTGTGAGCACTGGCAGTTCTGGCTGTGTGGGGGAGCACTGACAGTGCTGGCTGTGTGTTGGGAGCACTGACAGTGCTGGCTGTGTGGGGTGAGCACTGACAGTGCTGGCTGTGTGGGGGGAGCACTGACAGTGCTGGCTGTGTGGGGGGATCACTGGAAGGGCTGGCTGTGTGGGGAGCACTGACAGTGCTGGCTGTGTGGGGGGAGCACTGACAGTGCTGGCTGTGTGGTGGGAGCACTGACAGTGCTGGCTGTGTGATGGGAGCACGGGCAGTGCTGGCTGTGTGGTGGGAGCACTGGCAGTGCTGATGTGTGGGGGGAGCACTGACAGTGCTGGCTGTGTGGGGAGCACTGACAGTGCTGGCTGTGTGGTAGGAGCACTGACAGTGCCGGCTGTGTGGGTGAGCACTGACAGTGCTGGCTGTGTGGGGGGAGCACTGACAGTGCTGGCTGTGTGGGGGAGCACTGACAGTGCTCGCTGTGTGGGGGGAGCACTGACAGTGCTGGCTGTGTGGGGGGAGCACTGACAGTGCTGGCTGTGTGGGGGAGCACTGACAGTGCTGGCTGTGTGTTGGGAGCACTGACAGTGCTGGCTGTGTGGGGGAGCACTGACAGTGCTGGCTGTGTGGTGGGAGCACTGACAGTGCTGGCTGTGTGGGGGAGCACTGACAGTGCTGGCTGTGTGGTGGAAGCACTGACAGTGCTGGCTGTGTGGGGGGAGCACTGACAGTGCTGGCTGTGTGGGGGAGCACTGACATTGCTGGCTGTTGTGACGAGGCACAGGCAGTGATTGCTGTGTGGGTGGAGCACTGACAGTGCTGGCTGTGTGGGGTGAGCACTGACAGTGCTGGCTGTGTGGTGGGAGCACTGGCAATGCTGGCTGTGTGGGGGGAGCACTGACAGTGCTGGCTGTGGGGGGAGCACTGACAGTGCTGGCTGTGTGCGGGGAGCACTGACAGTGCTGGCTGTGTGGGGTGAGCACTGACAGTGCTGGCTGTGGGGTGGGAGCACTGACAGTGCTGGCTGTGTGGTGGGAGCACTGACAGTGCTGGCTGTGTGGTGGGAGCACTGACAGTGCTGGCTGTGTGGGTGGAGCACTGGCAGTGCTTGCTGTGTGATGGGAGCACTGGCAGTGCTGGCTGTGTGGTGTGAGCACTGGCAGTTCTGGCTGTGTGGGGGAGCACTGACAGTGCTGGCTGTGTGTTGGGAGCACTGACAGTGCTGGCTGTGTGGGGTGAGCACTGACAGTGCTGGCTGTGTGGGCGGAGCACTGACAGTGCTGGCTGTGTGGGGGGATCACTGGAAGGGCTGGCTGTGTGGGGAGCACTGACAGTGCTGGCTGTGTGGGGGGAGCACTGACAGTGCTGGCTGTGTGGTGGGAGCACTGACAGTGCTGGCTGTGTGATGGGAGCACGGGCAGTGCTGGCTGTGTGGTGGGAGCACTGGCAGTGCTGATGTGTGGGGGGAGCACTGACAGTGCTGGCTGTGTGGGGAGCACTGACAGTGCTGGCTGTGCGGTGGGAGCACATTTATTTATGTGGTGACTCAGTCCAGGTTCAGGGAGCAGATCAAGATCGCGGTGAAATATCCGGTTGCATCAATTATTAAATTAATGAGAAAATAAAACTGACTGAAACCCCCTCAGCCAATCAGGAGTTCCAACCGCTGACTCACAGTCTCTCTGCCTATCAGTATCTGCTTGCGCTGACTGACAGCCAATCAGGAGCTGGGTCTGGGGCGTGGGGAACACTGACAGTGCTGGCTGTGTGGTGGGAGCACTGACAGTGCTGGCTGTGTGGTGGGAGCACTGACAGTGCTGGCTGTGTGGTAGGAGCACTGACAGTGCTGGCTTTGTGGTGGGAGCACTGACAGTGCTGGCTTTGTGGGGGAGCACTGACAGTGCTGGCTGAGTGGGGGAGCGCTGACAGTGCTGGCTGTGTGGTGGGAGCACTGACAGTGCTGGCTGTGTGGTGGGAGCACTGACAGTGCTGGCTGTGTGGGGGAGCGCTAACAGTGCTGGCTGTGTGGTGGGAGCACTGACAGTGCTGGCTGTGTGGTGGGAGCACTGACAGTGCTGGCTGTGTGGGGGAGCACTGACAGTGCTGGCTGTGTGGTGGGAACACTGACAGTGCTGGCTCTGTGGGGGAGCGCTGACAGTGCTGGCTGTGTGGGGGAGCACTGACAGTGCTGGCTGTGTGGGGAGCACTGACAGTGCTGTCTCTGTGGGGGAGCACTGACAGTGCTGGCTGTGTGAGGGAACACTGACAGTGCTGGCTGTGTGGTGGAAGCACTGACAGTGCTGGCTGTGTGGGGGAGCACTGACAGTGCTGTCTGTGTGGGGGAGCACTGACATTGCTGGCTGTTGTGACGAGGCACTGGCAGTGATTGCTGTGTGGGTGGAGCACTGACAGTGCTGGCTGTGTGGGGTGAGCACTGACAGTGCTGGCTGTGTGGTGGGAGCACTGACAGTGCTGGCTGTGTGGGGGGAGCACTGACAGTGCTGGCTGTTGGGGGAGCACTGACAGTGCTGGCTGTGTGCGGGGAGCACTGACAGTGCTGGCTGTGTGGGGGAGCACTGACAGTGCTGGCTGTGTGGGGGAGCACTGACAGTGCTGGCTGTGTGGGGGGAGCACTGACAGTGCTGGCTGTGTGGTGGGAGAACTGACAGTGCAGGCTGTGTGGGGGAGCACTGACAGTGCTGGTTGTGTGGTGGGAGCACTGACAGTGCTGGCTGTGTGGGGGGAGCACTGACAGTGCTGGCTGTGTGGGGGGAACACTGACAGTGCTGGCTGTGTGGGGTGTGCACTGACAGTGCTGGCTGTGTGGTGGAAGCACTGACAGTGCTGGCTGTGTGGGGGGAGCACTGACAGTGCTGGCTGTGGGGGAGCACTGACAGTGCTGTCTGTGTGCGGGGAGGACTGACAGTGCTGGCTGTGTGGGGGAGCACTGGCAGTGCTGGCTGTGTGGGGTGAGCACTGACAGTGCTGGCTGTGGGGCTGGAGCACTGACAGTGCTGGCTGTGTGGTGGGAGCACTGACAGTGCTGGCTGTGTGGTGGGAGCACTGACAGTGCTGGCTGTGTGTTCGGAGCTCTGACGGTGATGGCTGTGTGGGTGGAGCACTGGCAGTGCTGGCTGTGTGATGGGAGCACTGGCAGTGCTGGCTGTGTGGTGGGAGCACTGGCAGTGCTGGCTGTGTGGGGGGAGCACTGACAGTGCTGGCTGTGTGTTGGGAGCACTGACAGTACTGGCTGTGTGGTGGGAGCACTGACAGTGCTGGCTGTGTGCGGGAGCACTGACAGTGATGACTGTGTGGGGGAGCACTCACAGTGCTGGTTGTGTGGGGTGAGCACTGACAGTGCTGGCTGTGTGGGGGGGTCACTGGCAGTGCTGGCTGTGTGGTGGCAGCACTGACAGTGCTGGCTGTGTGGGGGGATCACTGAAAGGTCTGGCTGTGTGGGGGAGCACTGACAGTGCTGGCTGTGTGGTGGGAGCACTGACAGTGCTGGCTGTGTCGGGGAGCACTGACAGTGCTGGCTGTGTGGTGGGAGCACGGGCAGTGCTGGCTGTGTGGTGGGAGCACTGACAGTGCTGGCTGTGTGGGGAGAGCACTGACAGTGCTGGATGTGTGGTGGGAGCACTGACAGTGCTGGCTGTGTGGTGGGAGCACTGACAGTGCTGGCTGTGTGGGCGGAGCACTGACAGTGCTGGCTGTGTGGTGGGAGCACTGACAGTGCTGGCTGTGTGGGTGGAGCACTGACAGTGCTGGCTGTGTGGGGGAGCACTGACAGTGCTGGCTGTGTGGGGGGAGCACTGACAGTGCTGGCTGTGTGGTGGGAGCACTGACAGTGCTGGCTGTGTGGGGGGAGCACTGACAGTGCTGGATGTGAGGTGGGAGCACTGACAGTGCTGGCTGTGTGGGGGAGCACTGACAGTGCTGGCTGTGTGGTGGGAGCACTGACAGTGCTGGCTGTGTGGGTGGAGCACTGACAGTGCTGGCTGTGTGGGGGAGCACTGACAGTGCTGGCTGTGTGGGGGGAGCACTGACAGTGCTGGCTGTGTGGTGGGAGCACTGACAGTGCTGGCTGTGTGGGGGGAGCACTGACAGTGCTGGATGTGTGGTGGGAGCACTGACAGTGCTGGCTGTGGGGGAGCACTGACAGTGCTGGCTGTGTGGGGGGAGCACTGACAGTGCTGGCTGTGTGGGGAGCGCTGACAGTGCTGGCTGTGTGGTGGGAGCACTGACTGTGCTCGCTGTGTGGGGGAGCACTGACAGTGATGGCTGTGTGGGGGGGAGCACTGACAGTGCTGGCTGTGTGGGGGAG
This sequence comes from Scyliorhinus torazame, assembly GCF_047496885.1. Classification (NCBI taxonomy): domain Eukaryota; kingdom Metazoa; phylum Chordata; class Chondrichthyes; order Carcharhiniformes; family Scyliorhinidae; genus Scyliorhinus; species Scyliorhinus torazame. Next base: position 40,876 of record NW_027308025.1, on the reverse strand, counting down.
CACTGACAGTGCTGGACGTGTGTTGGGAGCACTGACAGTGCTGGCTGTGTGGGGGGAGCACTGACAGTGCTGGCTGTGTGGTGGGAGCACTGACAGTGCTGGCTGTGTGGGGGAGCACTGACAGTGCTGGCATGTGTGGTGGAAGCACTGACAGTGCTGGCTGTGTGGGGGGAGCACTGACTGTGCTGGCTGTGTGGGGGAGCACTGACAGTGCTGGCTGTGTGGGGGAGCACTGACAGTGCTGGCAGTGTGTTGGGAGCACTGACAGTGCTGGCTGTGTGGGGGGAGCACTGACAGTGCTGGCTGTGTGGTGGGAGCACTGACAGTGCTGGCTGTGTGGGGGAGCACTGACAGTGCTGGCATGTGTGGTGGAAGCACTGACAGTGCTGGCTGTGTGGGGGGAGCACTGACTGTGCTGGCTGTGTGGGGGAGCACTGACATTGCTGGCTGTTGTGACGAGGCACTGGCAGTGATTGCTGTGTGGGTGGAGCACTGACAGTGCTGGCTGTGTGGGGGGGAGCACTGACAGTGCTGGATGTGTGGGGGGAGCACTGACAGTGATGGCTGTGTGGGTGGAGCACAGGCAGTGCTGGCCCCCGTGAAGTGACATAAAATGGCCACCGTGAACTGACATAAAATGGCCCCCGTGAACCGACATGAACTGGCCACTGCAACTGAGGTAAAATGGCCATTGCATACTGACATAAAATGGCCATTGTGAACTGACATGCAGTGGCCATTGTAAACTGACATACAATGGCCATTGTGAACTGACATGCAATGGCCATTGTGAACTGACATACAATGGCCACCATGAACTGACATAAAATGGCCCCCGTGAACTGACATAAAATGGCCACCGTGAACTGACATAAAATGGCCCCCGTGAACCGACATGTACTGGCCACCGCAACAGAGATAAAATGGCCATTGCAAACTGACATAAAATGGCCATTGTAAACTGACATACAATGGCCACCGTGAACTGACACAAAATAGCGATTGTGAACTGACATACAATGGCCATTGTGAACTGACATATAAATGGCCACCATGAACTGACATAAAATGGCCCCCGTGAATGACATAAAATGGCCACCGTGAACTGACATAAAATGGCCATTGCATACTGACTTAAAATGGCCATTGTGAACTGATATACAATGGCCACCGTGAACTGACATAAAATGGCCATTGCAAATTGACGTAAAATGGCCATTGTGAACTGACATAAAATGGCCATTGTGAACTGACATAAAATCGCCACTGTGAACTGACATAAAATGGCCAATGTGAACTGACATACAATGGCCACCGTGAACTGACATAAAATGGCCATTGTGAAGTGACATACAGTGGCCACCGTAAACTGACATAAAACGGCTGCCGTGAACTGATATAAAATGGCCACCGTAAACTGACATAAAATGGCCCCCATTGACTGAATAAAATGGCCTCCTTGAACTGACATAAAATGGCCACCGTGAACTGACATTAAATGGCCTCCGTGACCCGACATGAACTGGCCACCGCAACTGAGATAAAATGGCCATTGCAAACTGACATAAACTGGCCATTGTGAACTGACATACAATGGCCACCGTGAACTGACACAAAATAGCGATTGTGAACTGACATACAATGGCCATTGTGAACTGACATATAAATGGCCACCATGAACTGACATAAAATGGCCCCCGTGAACTGACATAAAATGGCCACCGTGAACTGACATAATGGCCATTGCATACTGACTTAAAATGGCCATTGTGAACTGATATACAATGGCCACCGTGAACTGACATAAAATGGCCATTGCAAATTGACGTAAAATGGCCATTGTGAACTGACATAAAATGGCCATTGTGAACTGACATAAAATGGCCACTGTGAACTGACATAAAGTGGCCAATGTGAACTGACATACAATGGCCACCGTGAACTGACATAAAATGGCCATTGTGAACTGACATACAGTGGCCACCGTGAACTGACATAAAACGGCTGCAGTGAACTGACATAAAATGGCCACCGTAAACTGACATAAAATGGCCCCCATTGACTGAATAAAATGGCCTCCTTGAACTGACATAAAATGGCCACCGTGAACTGACATTAAATGGCCTCCGTGAACCGACATGAACTGGCCACCGCAACTGAGATAAAATGGCCATTGCAAACTGACATAAACTGGCCATTGTGAACTGACATACAATGGCCATTGTGAACTGACATGCAATGGCCACCGTGAACTGACACAAAATGGCCACCGTCAACTGATAAAAAATGGCCATTGCAAACTGACATAAAATGGCCATTGTGAACTGACATACAATGGCCACCATGAACTGACATAAAATGGCCATTGTGAACTGGCATAAAATGGCCATTGTGAACTGTCTTAAAATGCACCCCGTGAACTGACATAAAATGGCAACTGTGAACTGACATAAAATGGCCACCGTCAACTGAAGAAAAATGGCCATGGCAAACTGACATAAAATGGCCATTGTGAACTGACATACAATGGCCATTGTGAACTGACATACAATGGCCACCATGAACTGACATAAAATGGCCATTGTGAACTGACATAAAATGGCCATTGCGACCTGACATAAAAAGGCCCCCGTGAACTGACATAAAATGGCCACTTTGAACTGAGATAAAATGGCCACCGTGAACTAAAATAAAATGGCCATTGTGAACTGACATACAATAGCCACCATGAACAAACATAAAATGGCCCCCGTGAACTGACATAAAATGGCCACCGTGAACTGACATAAAATGGCCCCCGTGAACCCACATGAACTGGATACCACAACTGAGATAAAATGGCCATTGCAAACTGACATAAAATGGGCATTGTGAACGGACATACAATGGCCACCGTGAACTGACATAAAATGGCCATTGCAAATGGACATAAAATGGCCATTGTGAACTGACATAAAGTGGCCAATGTGAACTGACATACAATGGCCACCGTGAACTGACATAAATTGGCCATTGTGAACTGACATACAGTGGCCACCGTGAACTGACATAAAACGGCTGCAGTGAACTGACATAAAATGGCCACCGTAAACTGACATAAAATGGCCCCCATTGACTGAATAAAATGGCCTCCTTGAACTGACATAAAATGGCCACCGTGAACTGACATTAAATGGCCTCCGTGAACCGACATGAACTGGCCACCGCAACTGAGATAAAATGGCCATTGCAAACTGACATAAACTGGCCATTGTGAACTGACATACAATGGCCATTGTGAACTGACATGCAATGGCCACCGTGAACTGACACAAAATGGCCACCGTCAACTGATAAAAAATGGCCATTGCAAACTGACATAAAATGGCCATTGTGAACTGACATACAATGGCCACCATGAACTGACATAAAATGGCCATTGTGAACTGACATAAAATGGCCATTGTGAACTGTCTTAAAATGCACCCCGTGAACTGACATAAAATGGCAACTGTGAACTGACATAAAATGGCCACCGTCAACTGAAGAAAAATGGCCATGGCAAACTGACATAAAATGGCCATTGTGAACTGACATACAATGGCCATTGTGAACTGACATACAATGGCCACCATGAACTGACATAAAATGGCCATTGTGAACTGACATAAAATGGCCATTGCGACCTGACATAAAAAGGCCCCCGTGAACTGACATAAAATGGCCACTTTGAACTGAGATAAAATGGCCACCGTGAACTAAAATAAAATGGCCATTGTGAACTGACATACAATAGCCACCATGAACTGACATAAAATGGCCCCCGTGAACTGACATAAAATGGCCACCGTGAACTGACATAAAATGGCCCCCGTGAACCCACATGAACTGGCCACCACAACTGAGATAAAATGGCCATTGCAAACTGACATAAAATGGGCATTGTGAACGGACATACAATGGCCACCGTGAACTGACATAAAATGGCCATTGCAAATGGACATAAAATGGCCATTGTGAACTGACATACAATGGCCACCGTGAACTGACATAAAATGGTCATTGTGAACTGACATAAAATGGCCATTGTGAACTGACATACAGAGGACACCATGAACTGACATAAAATGGCTGCCGTGAACTGACATACAATGGCCGCCGTGAACTGACATAAAATGGCCATTGCGAGCAGACATAAAAAGGCCCCCGTCAACCGACATAAAATGACCACCGTGAACTGACATAAAATGGCCACCGTGTACTGACATAAAATGGCACCCATCGACTGAATAAAATGGCCCCCGTGAACTGACATAAAATGGCCAGTGTGAACTGAGATAAAATTGCCACCGTGAACTGACATAAAATGGCCATTGTGAACTGACATACAATAGCCACCATGAACTGACATAAATGGCCCCCGTGAACTGATATAAAATGGCCACCGTGAACTGACATAAAATGGCCCCCGTGAACCGACATGAACTGGCCACCGCAACTGAGATAAAATGGCCATTGCAAACTGACACAAAATGGCCATTGTGAACTGACATGCAATGGCCATTGTAAACTGACATACAATGGCCACCGTGAACTGACACAAAATGGCCACCGTCAACTGAGAAGAAATGGCCATTGCAAACTGACATAAAATGGCCATTGTGAACTGACATGCAATGGCCACCGTGAACTGACATAAAATGGCCATTGTGAACTGACATAAAATGGCCATTGTGAACTGACATAAAATGGCAATTGTGAACTGACATAAAATGGCCACAGTGAACTGACATAAAATGGCCAATTTGAACTGACATACAATGGCCACCGTGAACTGACATAAAATGGCCCCCGTGAACTGACATAAAATGGCCAATGTGAACTGACATAAAATGGCCATTGTGAACTGACATAAATGGCCAATGTGAACTGACATACAATGGCTACCGTGAACTGACATAAAATGGCCATTCTGAACTGACATACAATGGCCATTGCGACCTGACACAAAATGGCCCCCGTGAACTGACATTAACTGTCCATTGTGAACTGACACAAAATGGCCATTGCGACCTGACATGAACTGTCCATTGTTAACTGACATAAAATGGCTATTGTGAACTGACATAAAATGGCTCCCGTGAACCGACATAAAATGGCCACCGTGAACTGACATACAATGGCCATTGTGAACTGACATACTAATGGCCGACTGCTGGTTGTGGATTTTGTTTTGGCAGAGTCCCAGAGAGAGACGGAGAGACGCAGAGTCCGAGAGAGATGGAGAGGGGAGAACAGCCTCCCCCCACCGAGAGAGATGGAGAAGGGGAACCCCCTCCCCCACCGAGAGAGATGGAGAAGAGGACCCCCCCCCACCGAGCGAGATGGAGAAGGGGTACCCCCCCCCCCCCACAGAGAGAGATGGAGTTGGTGGAACCCCCCTCCTCCCCCACCGAGAGATATGGAGAAGGAGACCCCCCCCCCCCCACAAAGCGATATGGAGAAGGGGGAACCCCCCACCGAGAGAGAGATGGAGAGGGTGGAACCCCCCCCCACCGGGAGAGATGGAGAGGGGGGAAATCCCCCTCCACCGAGAGAGATGGAGAGGGTGGACCATCTCTCCCCCGCCGAGAGAGATAGAGAGGCCCCCCCCCACCGAGAGAGATGGAGAGGGGGGAGCCCTGCCCCCACCGAGAGAGATGGAGAGGGGAGAACTCCCCCTCCACCGAGAGAGATGGAGAGGGTGGACCCCCCCCCCGCTGAGAGAGAAGGAGAGGGCGACCCCCCCCACCACCGAGAGAGATGGAGAGGGGGGACCCCCCACCGAGAGAGATGGAGAGGGGGGACTCCCCCAGCGAGAGAGATGGAGAGGGGGACCCCCCCACCGAGAGAGATGGAGAGGGGGGAACTCCCCCTCCACCGAGAGAGATGGAGAGGGTGGACCCCCCCCGCCGAGAGAGATGGAGAGGCGGGAACCCCCACACCCACCGAGAGAGATGGAGAGGGGGGAACTCCCCCTCCACCGAGAGAGATGGAGAGGGTGGACCCCCCCCCCGCCGAGAGAGATGGAGAGGGGGTCCCCCCCCCCGCCGAGAGAGATGGAGAGGGGGGAACTTTGCCCCCACCGAGAGAGATGGAGAGGGGGGACACCCCCAAAGAGAGAGATGGAGAGGGGGGACTCCCCCACCGAGAGAGATAGAGAGGCGGGAACACCCCACCACCGAGAGAGATGGAGAGGGGGGACTCTTCCCCCCCCCCCACCCCCACCGAGACGGAGAGGAAAACTGCAGGGGATGTGCACAATGGAAATGTGGAGCTTGTTCAAAGAACAGCTACTGCGTGTCCTTGATAAGTATGTACCTGTCAGACAGGGAGGAAGTGGTCGAGCAAGGGAACCGTGGTTTACTAAGGCAGTTGAAACACTTGTCTAGAGGAAGAAGGAAGGAGGCTTCTGTAAAGATGAGACATGAAGGTTCAGTAAGGGCGCTCGAGAGTTACAAGTTAGCTAGGAAGGACCTAAAGAGGGAGCTAAGAAGAGCCAGAAGGGGACATGAGAAGTCTTTGGAAGGTAGGATCAAGGATAACCCTAAAGCTTTCTACAGATATGTCAGGAATAAAAGAATGACTAGGGTAAGAGTAGGGCCAGTCAAGGACAGGAGTGGGAAGTTGTGCTTAGAGTCCGTGGAGATAGGAGAGGTGCGATACGAATATTTTTCATCACTATTCACACAGGAAAAAGACAATGTTGACGAGGAGAATACTGAGATTCAGGCTACTCGACTAGAAGGACTTGAGGTTCATAAGGAGGAGGTGTTAGCAATTCTGGAAAGGGTGAAAATAGACAAGTCCCCTGTGCCGGATGGGATTTATCCTAGGATTCTCTGGCAAATGTTGTCCCCTTGTTCAAGAAGGGGAGTAGAGACAACCCCGATAAATATAGACCAGTGAGCCTTACTTCTGTTGTGGGCAAAATCTTGGAAAGGTTTTTAAGAGATAGGGTGTATAATCATCTGGAAAGGAATAATTTGATTAGACATAGTCAACACGGTTTTGTGAAGGGTAGGTTGTGCCTCACAAACCATATAGAGTTATTTGAGAAGGTGAGAAACAGGTGGATGAGGGTAAAGCAGTTGATGTGGTGTATATGGATTTCAGTAACGCGTTTGACAAGGTTCCCCACAGTAGGCTACTGCAGAAAATACGGAAGCATGGGATTCAGGAAGATTTAGCAGTTTGGATCAGAAATTGGCTAGCTGGAAGAAGACAAAGGGTGGTGGTTGATGGGACGTGTTCAGACTGGAGTCCAGTTACTAGTGGTGTACCACAAGGATCTGTATTGGGGCCACTGCTGTTTGTCATTTTTATAAATGACCTGGAGGAGGGCGCAGAAGGATGGGTGAGTAAATTTGCAGATGACACTAAAGTCGGTGGAGTTGTGGACAGTGCGGAAGGATGTTACAAGTTACAGAGGGACATAGATAAGCTGCAGCGCTGGGCTGAGAGGTGGCAAATGGAGTTTAATGCAGAAAAATGTGAGGTGATTCATTCAGGAAGGAATAACAGGAAGACAGTACTGGGCTAATGGTAAGATTCTTGGCAGTGTGGATGAGCAAAGAGATCTCGGTGTCCATGTACATAGATCCCTGAAAGTTGCCACTCAGGTTGAGAGGGTTGTTAAGAAGGTGTACGGTGTGTTAGCTTTTATTGGTAGAGTGTCTGAATTTCGGAGCCATGAGGTCATGTTGCAGCTGTACAAAACTCTGGTGCGGCCGCATTTGTAGTATTGCGTGCAATTCTGGTCGCCGCATTATAGGAAGGATGTGGAAGCATTGGAAAGGGTGCAGAGGAGATTTACCAGAATGTTGCCTGGTTATGGAGGGAAGATCTTATGAGGAAAGGCTGAGGGACTTGAGGCTGTTTTCGTTAGAGAGAAGAAAGTTAAGAGGTGACTTAATTGAGGCATACAAGATGATCAGAGGATTGGATAGGGTGGACAGTGAGAGCCTTTTTCCTCGGATGGTGATGTCTAGCACGAGGGGACATAGCTTTAAATTGAGGGGAGATAGATATAAGACAGATGTCAGAGGTAGGTTCTTTACTCAGAGAGTAGTAAGGGCGTGGAATGCTCTGCCTGCAACAGTAGTGGACTCGCCAACACTAAGGGCATTCAAATGGTCATTGGATAGACATATGGACGATAAGGGAATAGTGTAGATGGGCTTCAGAGTGGTTTCACAGGTCGGCGCAACATCGAGGGCCGAAGGGCCTGTATTGCGTTGTAATGTTCTATGAGAGAGATGGAGAGGGGGGAACAGCCACCTCCCCACCGAGAGTGATGGAGAGGGGGGACCCCCCACCGAGAGGGATGGAGAGTGGGGACGCCCCCACCGAGAGGGATGGAGAGGGGGGAACAGCCACCTCCCCACCGAGAGTGATGGAGAGGGGGGACCCCCCACCGAGAGGGATGGAGAGGGGGGAACCCCCACCCCACCGAGAGAGATGGAGTGGGAGAACCCCCCCCCCCCCCCCACCGAGAGAGATGGAGAGGGGAAACCCCCCCCCCCACCACCGAGAGAGATGGAGGGGGGGAATCCTCCCACACCGAGAGAGATGGAGAGACCGAATCCCCCCACACCGAGAGAGATGGAGAGGGCGAATCCCCCCACACCGAGAGAGATGGAGGGGGGTATCCCCCCCACCGAGAGTTGTGGAGTGGGGGGACCCCCCGCCCCCACCGAGAGGGATGGAGGGGGGACCCCCCCACCGAGAGGGATGGAGAGGGGGGAACCCCCACCACCACCGAGAGAGATGGAGAGGGGGGACCCCCCACCGAGAGAGATGGAGTGGGGGAACCCCCCCCCCACCGAGAGAGATGGAGAGGGGGGACCCCCCACCGAGAGAGATGGAGTGGGGGAACCCCCCCCCACCGAGAGAGATGGAGTGGGGGAACCCCCCCCCACCGAGAGAGATGGAGAGGGGGGACCCCCCCACCGAGAGAGATGGAGTGGGGGAACCCCCCCACCCACCGAGAGAGATGGAGAGGGGAAACCCCCCCCCACCACCGAGAGAGATGGAGGGGGGGAATCCCCCCACACCGAGAGAGATGGAGAGGGCGAATCCCCCCACACCGAGAGAGATGGAGGGGGGAAATCCCCCCACCGAGAGTTGTGGAGTGGGGAGAACCCCCCCCCCCCCCCCACCGAGAGGGATGGAGAGGGGGAACCCCCCCCCAATCCACTGAAAGAACACGGCTGAAACCGATGGAGGGAGAAAAGAAAGGGGGGGTAAGGGGGTAAACAAGGAGCAGGGGGTCACACACCAGGTCGGCCAGGAAGGGCATCACGGAGGGTCTGCGGGGGAGAGAGGGGAAGGTTTAGGGAAAGGGGGTTTGGGGGGGGGGGGGCAGACACGCCGAACTGAACGGCAACAGTTTGTAACGATAGAAACGTAAGAGAAAGCCTTTTCACTCTCTGAGAAATGTAAACTAGCCGCAATGCTCAGAATTGTGGAAACGGCAATAAAAAGATTTTTACAATAAATCCAGAGCCCAGTTCAGTTTTTCCAATTCAGGGGCAACTTAGCGCGGCCCATCCACCTGCCCTGCACATCTTTGGGTTGTGGGGGTGAGACCCAGGCTAACACGGGGAGAACGTGCAAACTCCACACGGACAGTGACCCAGAGCCGGGATTGAACAGTGGTTAGCACTGCTGCCTCACAGCTACAGGGCCCCAGGTTCGATTCCCTGCTTAGATCACTGTCTGTGCGGAGTCTGGACGTCCTCCCCGTGTCTGCGTGGGTTTCCTCCGGGTGCTCCGGTTTCCTCCCACCGTCCAAAGACGTGCAGGTTAGGTGGGTTGGCGGTGATCAATGCAAATTGCCCACAGTATCTAAAGATGTTCAGGTTAGGTGGGGTGACAGCGACGGGATAGGGGAGTGGGCCCAGGTATGGCGCTCTCTTCAGGGTTCACACTGTCTCTGTCATTATTGTTTACACCGACAATGCTGCCAAACTTTCTATCAAACTTTCTATCTCATTATCTTCAATCAGTACTCAACAAAGTCAAACTGAGACACACAGACACACACACACACACACACACACAAAGGCATACACACACACAGGCACACACACAGGCACACACACACACGCACACACAGGCATACACACACACAGGCACACACACAGGCACACACACATACACACACACAGACACACACAGACACACAGTCACACACTGCAATGAAGTTACTGAGAAAAGTCCCTAGTCTCCAAACTCTGGCGCCTGTTCGGGTACACTGAGGGTGAATACATAATGTCCAATTCACCAAACAGCACGTCCTTCGGGACGTCAGGGGGGAAACCGGAGCACCCGGGAGAAACCCACGCGGACAAGCGGAGAACGTGCAGACTCCGCACAGACTGCGACCCAAACCGGGATTCGAACCTGGGGCTCTGGAGCTGTGAGGCCGCAGTGCTACCCACTGTGCTACCGTGTAACTTCCAGTGCCGCATAAAGAATGCCACAGATAACCCCCCCCCCCTCAACACACACACACGTGTACAGAAAAACAGATACTCAAACTCAGACAGACTGGGTCAATACATCTTTCAAATGGAGCGAGATCCATTCTCCACCTTTAACTTGGAGAGGTGTATCTGGCCTGTGTGTGACCCAAGTCACACACTGACTCTGAACATCCTCACAGCAGCTTGGGGACAGATAATTCTGAAGCACTTTTCATAACCTTTGGGTATCACAAACTGCTTCACAGGCAATGGAGCCCTTTTGAAAGGTGGTAATTTAGGAAATGGACCAGCTAATTTCAGAGAGACACACAGAAACAGGATGAGATTGTGCTGTACATGTTTCACAGCTGTCACTGAGACACACACGAGATGTACAATATCAATTATTATTCTGAAGCATTTTGATTAAATCAGCCCTGAGACTGAATTCCAGTGTTTCAGAGTAAAGCTCCATCTACACTGCCCATCAAACACACACAACCCAAATACTGTCTGGGGTTAAATACAGAGTCAAAATCCCTCTGTCCTGTCCAAGGAATTTTTCATTGCAGATAGTTATTTTTATTTTTTGGAAAAGCAGAACTTAAATTGCACCGAATCCCAGGGTGGACTCTTGTTTATTTCAGCCCTTCACATTCAAATGTGAAGTTTAAGGTCCGATTACAGGTGTCTGCTTGTCTCTGTTTGTATATTCTCTGTTACTGTTGTTTTGTCACTTGTCTGAAGCATTTGAATAATAGGCCTTGGTTAATCAATCCTTCCTCACAGCACATGGAAGTTGTGAATCTTCAAGGCTCTCAGTCTAATGTAGTTAAAAAACAACTGCTTCCTTTGATCCTCAATCCATTTCCCAACCCGAAAAAGATCTCACACCTTTCCACAATGCAGGAATATCTCCATCAAAACCTCTAATCAGTTCCCCATACACTTGTTAAACTTGCCTGTGTGAAGTAAATTCCACTGACAGATTCCGAAAGCTGCACAGAGCAATGACTGGTTATTTTAAACTTTGAAACGGAACTATTTTAACTTGTCCATCAGTCCTATTAAACAGAAATGTTCTCCCTGTGGGCTGACAGTCTCTCAGCAAGATTGAAACATTGAGGGACCCCGCGTCCTGCATTTGACAACATTTGTGGCACTTCCACAATCTACGACACATTGCTGTCTGTATTGTGTGAATCCAACTGTGAAATATCTGTCCAGTTTAAACTTCCACTGTTTCTGCCTTGTCATCATTGATAAAGATCACGGTTTGATCACCCCTCTGTCTGAGGTGGGAGTGGGAGCATCGAGGGCTGCAGGCCCGTCCTCCTGTCCTCCCACCCCTCTGCCTGAGGTGGGACTGGGACCATCCAGGCTGCAGGCCCGGCCTCCTGACCTCCCACCCCTCTGCCTGAGGTGGGAGTGGGACCGCCTGGGGCTGCAGGCCCAGCCTCCTGTCCTCCCACCCCTCTGTCTGAGGTGGGAGTGGGACCGCCTGGGGCTGCAGGCCCGGCCTCCTGTCCTCCCACCCCTCTGTCTGAGGTGGGAGTGTGACCATCCATGGCTGCAGGCCGAGCCTCCTGTCCTCCCACCCCTCTGCCTGAGGTGGGACTGGGACCATCCAGGGCTGCAGGCCCAGCCTCCTGTCCTCCCACCCCTCTGCCTGAGGTGGGACTGGGACCATCCAGGGCTGCAGGCCCAGCCTCCTGTCCTCCCACCCCTCTGCCTGAGGTGGGAGTGTGACCATCCATGGCTGCAGGACCGGCCTCCTGTCCTCCCACCCCTCTGCCTGAGGTGGGAGTGGGACCATCCAGGGCTGCAGGCCCGGCCTCCTGTCCTCCCACCTCTCTGCCTGAGGTGGGACTGGGACCATCCAGGGCTGCAGGCCGAGCCTCCTGTCCTCCCACCCCTCTGCCTGAGGTGGGACTGGGACCATCCAGGGCTGCAGGCCCAGCCTCCTGTCCTCCCACCCCTCTGCCTGAGGTGGGACTGGGACCATCCAGGGCTGCAGGCCCAGCCTCCTGTCCTCCCACCCCTCTGTCTGAGGTGGGACTGGGACCATCCAGGGCTGCAGGCCCAGCCTCCTGCCCTCCCACCCCTCTGGCCAGCACCTCGGGGGCATCCTCCACTGCCGGGGGCAGGGCGGACAAGACATTATGTGGGGGCGGCAGCCTCCCGTCGCTCCGCTGCCCCCGCGGTGCCCTCGCCCTCCCGCCTGCTCACGCGGCAGCTGGGGGTGAAGTGCTATGCCCACCCTACCATGACCATTCAGGCGGGCACCCGTGCGATGGGCGGGGCTGTCGGCCCCTCGGCCATCGTAGCCGCCTCGCGGATGTACGGCAAGGCCGGGTTCTTCCTGCGGGCCGAGCAGGCGGCCCACCGGGCCCTGGAAAGGGGGCTCACGGTGGGCGGGACACACGTGGCGGTGGAGACGCTGGAGGCCACCGCAGAACGTGTTGTTCTATCAAACGTCCCGTCCTCCCTCCCCACCGAGCTCCTCCTGCCCCATCCCAACCTACTGGGGGAGGTCAGGTCCGGGGCGGCGCCGCCGACGCTCGGCCTGCGGGACCCCTCCCTCCGCCATGTCTACTCCTTCCGCCGCCAGGCTCCTGTCCGCCTGAGCCGGGAGGGGGAGGGGGATGCTGCCGGGGCCTCTCCCGCCATGGAGGCCGTGCAGCAGGGCGATCATGAGCCGCCCCCTCCCCGCAAGCGCCGCCTGCCCGGGCAAGGGGGGGTTTGCTGCCCCCTCCCCGGGCGAGGAGGGGGGGTCTCCCGTGTTGGTGCCCATCCCCCTGACGCCTGGTCCGGGGCACACAATGAAGAGAAACAAGGCCGGGGGGGCCTCCGAGGCCCCCGAGCCACTCGTGCTGCTGTCGCCCCCCGAGCAGGAGGACCCGGGGTCGAGCGGAGTCGAAGCCCCTGGGGGCCCGTCCCGCCCGGTGCAAGTTTCCTCCCCGGACGCCTCCTCTTCACCATCGCCGGGGCTGGCAGCAGCAGCGACCGCTCATCGTGCCGCTGTGGGCCGTGGACGGGGGAGGACGGGGAAGGCTCCCCGCCCTCTACACCCGGGCGGGCGACGCCGGAGAGCCCTGTTTTCAACCCGGACATGTCTCTGGGGGGCCTCTCCGAGGTCCCGGAGTCGTCGGAGTGGGTGGAGGCGCCGTCCACGGGCCCTGAGCCGCGGGAGGAGCCTGCGAGGGACCTGCCTGAGGACGACCCTGGGGGTGGGGTCGACTCGGGCCAAGGGTTAGCCGGTGGGCCCGTGCCGCCCGCCATACTCCATGTGGCGGGGGACTCGAGCTCGGGAGGTGACCGTTCGGAGGAGGAAGGCTGCTCGGTGGCGGGTGAGGAGGAGGAGTTAGACGCTCTCTGCAGCGAGGCAGAGGGCACCCTCACACCCGGCACCGAGTCTCCCCTCGTCCCCCCTGGGGAACGCCGGACATTTCTGGGAACGCACCATGGTCGCCCGGACTGTGTGCGGCGGGCCCTGGGCAGCTGGGGAAACCTGGGGCTGCTCCTTGGCCCCGCCCGGGTCTATGTCAGAGAGGCCCGGGAGTTCGATCAAGACCAGGAGGAGCAGCGCCAAGCTGCTCAGTTCCTTGTGGGACTCCTGAGGGAGTGGAGGGGGCGGTACCCCCACTCTGAGCACTAAAGGTGATGGATAACTATTGCTGCTGACATGGAGGTAACCATGGCCAGCCTCAACATCAACGGCAGCAGCCACGCGCACCACCGTCTCCAGTTCTTGTCTATCCTCCGGGACGGAAAGTACTGGGTGTGCTTCCTGCAGGAAACCCACGCCACTCCGGGTGACGAAGCTCAGTGGACCCTGGAGGGGCAAGGAGGAGTCTTCATGAGTCACCTGGCCCCACGTTCGGGCGGGGTGGCTATCTTGTTGGCTCCACATTTTCAGCCGGAGATCTTGGGGGTCCAGGAGCCGGTGCCAGTCCGTCTGCTGCACCTAAAGGCCCGTTTCGGGGCAGCGGTGATTCACTTTGTAAATGTCTCCGCTCCCGTGGCCGGACCGCAGCAGGCGACTTTCTTCCAAAAGGTGTCCACTCTTCCAGGCACCATCCCGGCGGGCGAGTGCATCGTCTTCGGAGGGGATTTTAATTGCACCCTCCGGGACAAGGACCACATCGGAGTCCAGCGCGGCCAGGCGGCGGTGGTGGAGTTGAGGGACCTCATTAGGTCCTTTGACTTGGTGGATGTCTGGCGGACTCTCCATCCTGAATTGCGGGTGCGCACCTCTGTGCGTCCCCAGTTCAGAGCGTCCAGCATCGACCGTCTTTACATTTCCAAGACGTACTTGCCCAGCGTTCCGACGGCCTCCATGGAGCAGGTGCCGAGCTCGGATCACCACCTGGTGTGGGCGGGTCTCGCCCCGTCCTGCGCTCAGACACGGTCCGCGTACTGGCACTTTAACAACCTGCTGCTGGAGGGCGAGCGGTTCCTGGACTCGTTCTGCCGTTTCTGGGCCGGCTGGAGAAGGAAGCGGGGTGGCTTCCCCTCCTTGAGGCTACGGTGGGATGTGGGCAAGGCCCAGAACCGTGCCTTCTGTCAGGGGTACACGGAGGGGTCTACGGCGGGACGGAACTCCACGATCGCCAAATTGGCTGAGGAACTCCTTGATCTGGAGTCACGTCTCGCTCAGCCCGATGAGGCCCGGCCCTGGGGCTGGTGTACAGGGCTGGACGGGCTGACCGTGGAGTTCTTCAGGGCGTGCTGGGACGTCCTGGGGAGCGACTATGCGGGGGTCCTGGGGGAATGTATCGCGACCGGGGAGATGCCCCTTTCGTGGCGCAGGGCCGTCGTTGCCCTGCTGCCCAAGAAGGGGGATCTCCGCCGACTTAAGAACTGGCGACCGGTCTCCCTCCTCAGCACGGACTATAAAATCTTTCCAAGGTGCTGTGTTTACGCCTTGGCCCCGAGCTGGACCACATGATCCACCCTGACCAGTCCTACACAGTCCCGGACCGCACAATCTACGACAACATCCACCTGGCCCGGGACATTATTCACTTTACCCAGGGGACTGGTATGTCGAGCGCCTCCCTGTCTCTTGACCAGGAGAAGGCGTTCGACAGGGTGGGGCCCGGGGATTTGCTCGGGACTCTGCGAGCTGTCGGGTTCGGGTGGTATTTTGTCCCCCGGTTCCGGTTACTGTCCGCCGCCTCGGAGAGTCTGATTAAGGTTAACGGGTCCCTGACGGCGCCCCTTCGCTTTGGGAGAGGAGTGCGTCAGGGCTGCCCCCTGTCCGGCCAACATTATTCCCTCTGCGTGGGGCCTTTCCTGTGCCTCCTACGGAGGGGGTTCACGGGGCTGGTTCTGCACGAGCCGGACGGGGGGGTGGTCCTCTCGGCGGACGCTGATGCCGTGTTCCTCATGGTCACTGACCCCGGGGACCCCCGGAGGATGCGAGAGAGCCAAGCTGTCTACTCCGCCGCGTCCTCCCCACGGATCAACTGGGCCAAATGTTCCGGACTCCTGGTCGGTCCGTGGCAGGTGGACCCCCTCCCGGAGGAGCTCGGGCCCTTCAGCTGGAGTCGGACCAACAGCCTCGACCTGGGAGTCCATCTTTGCCCGGCAGAGGGAGCCTGGCCGGCGAACGGGCAGGAGCTGGAGACCAAGGTCACCGCTGGCCTGGGACGCTGGACAGGACGGCTCCGAGTGCTGTCCCACAGGGGCCGAGTTCTCGTCATAAACCAGCTGATCGCCTCCATGCTGTGGTCCCGGCTGGTCACTGAATCCTCCCCCTGGCTTTGTCCCACCATCCAGAGAGCCCGGCTTCGGTTCCTCCGGGACAATCGACTGCACGGGGTCGCTGCGGAGGTCTGGAGTCTCCCGATGGCGGAGGGCGGTCAGGCGCTGGTGTGCCTCCGCACCCAGACTGCCGCTTTCCACCCTCAGACTCTGCAGCGTTACCTGTACGCTGAGCCTCCTCCACGGTGGGGCCCTGGCGACGGGTTTCTCCCCCCAGGGGCTCGGCCTGAACTACGACGTGCAGCTCCTGTCTGTGGACCAGCAGGGTCTTCGGAACTCTCTGTTGGCGCTGCCCGTCTTGTACCAGGACCTCCTCAAAGTCTGGAACACGGTCTCCAGGCGCCGCAGCTCTCCCCCGTCAGGAGTGGCGGCTGTCGTAAGGGAGGCGCTGCTCAGGAATCCGCACCTCCGCCAATCTCCATTCGGGTGGCTGGCGGAGCGGAGGGCGGTGGGTGCCGTGGGCAGGGCTGGGTGGCGGAGGGCAGTGGGTGCCGTGGGCAGGGCTGGGTGGCGGAGGTCCGGGCTGTGGGTGCCGTGGGAAGGGCTGGGTGGCGGAGGGCTGTGGGTGCTGTGGGCAGGGCTGGGTGGCGGAGGGCTGTGGGTGCCGTGGGCAGGGCTGGGTGGCGGAGGGCCGGGCTGTGGGTGCCGTGGGAAGGGCTGGGTGGCGGAGGGCTGTGGGTGCCGTGGGAAGGGCTGGGTGGCGGAGGGCTGTGGGTGCCGTGGGAAGGGCTGGGTGGCGGAGGGCTGTGGGTGCCGTGGGAAGGGCTGGGTGGCGGAGGGCTGTGGGTGCCGTGGGAAGGGCTGGGTGGGGGAGGGCCGGGCTGTGGGTGCCGTGGGAAGGGCTGGGTGGGGGAGGGCTGTGGGTGCCGTGGGAAGGGCTGGGTGGCGGAGGGCCGGTCTGTGGGTGCCGTGGGCAGGGCTGGGTGGGGAGGGCGGTGGGTGCCGTGGGAAGGGCTGGGTGGCGGAGGGCTGTGGGTGCCGTGGGCAGGGCTGGGTGGGGAGGGCGGTGGGTGCCGTGGGAAGGGCTGGGTGGCGGAGGGCTGTGGGTGCTGTGGGAAGGGCTGGGTGGGGGAGGGCTGTGGGTGCCGTGGGCAGGGCTGGGTGGCGGAGCGCTGTGGGTGCCGTGGGAAGGGCTGGGTGGCGGAGGGCCGGGCTGTGGGTGCCGTGGGAAGGGCTGGGTGGCGGAGGGCCGGGCTGTGGGTGCCGTGGGAAGGGCTGGGTGGGGGAGGGCCGGGCTGTGGGTGCCGTGGGAAGGGCTGGGTGGGGGAGGGCTGTGGGTGCCGTGGGAAGGGCTGGGTGGCGGAGGGCCGGTCTGTGGGTGCCGTGGGCAGGGCTGGGTGGGGAGGGCGGTGGGTGCCGTGGGAAGGGCTGGGTGGCGGAGGGCTGTGGGTGCCGTGGGCAGGGCTGGGTGGGGAGGGCGGTGGGTGCCGTGGGAAGGGCTGGGTGGCGGAGGGCTGTGGGTGCCGGGGGAAGGGCTGGGTGGCGGAGGGCCGGGCTGTGGGTGCCGTGGGCAGGGCTGGGTGGCGGAGGGCTGTGGGTGCCGTGGGAAGGGCTGGGTGGCGGAGGGCTGTGGGTGCCGTGGGAAGGGCTGGGTGGCGGAGGGCTGTGGGTGCCGTGGGCAGGGCTGGGTGGGGAGGGCCGGGCTGTGGGTGCCGTGGGAAGGGCTGGGTGGCGGAGGGCTGTGGGTGCCGTGGGAAGGGCTGGGTGGCGGAGGGCTGTGGGTGCCGTGGGAAGGGCTGGGTGGCGGAGGGCCGGGCTGTGGGTGCCGTGGGAAGGGCTGGGTGGCGGAGGGCTGTGGGTGCCGTGGGAAGGGCTGGGTGGCGGAGGGCTGTGGGTGCCGGGGGAAGGGCTGGGTGGCGGAGGGCTGTGGGTGCCGTGGGAAGGGCTGGGTGGCGGAGGGCCGGGCTGTGGGTGCCGTGGGAAGGGCTGGGTGGCGGAGGGCGGTGGGTGCCGTGTGCAGGGCTGGGTGGCGGAGGGCCGGGCTGTGGGTGCCGTGGGCAGGGCTGGGTGGCGGAGGGCTGTGGGTGCCGTGGGAAGGGCTGGGTGGGGAGGGCTGTGGGTGCCGTGGGCAGGGCTGGGTGGCGGAGGGCTGTGGGTGCCGTGGGCAGGGCTGGGTGGCGGAGGGCTGTGGGTGCCGTGGGCAGGGCTGGGTGGCGGAGGGCCGGGCTGTGGGTGCCGTGGGAAGGGCTGGGTGGCAGAGGGCCGGGCTGTGGGTGCCGTGGGAAGGGCTGGGTGGCGGAGGGCCGGGCTGTGGGTGCCGTGGGAAGGGCTGGGTGGCGGAGGGCTGTGGGTGCCGTGGGAAGGGCTGGGTGGCGGAGGGCTGTGGGTGCCGTGGGCAGGGCTGGGTGGCGGAGGGCTGTGGGTGCCGTGGGCAGGGCTGGGTGGCGGAGGGCCGGGCTGTGGGTGCCGTGGGAAGGGCTGGGTGGCAGAGGGCCGGGCTGTGGGTGCCGTGGGAAGGGCTGGGTGGGGAGGGCTGTGGGTGCCGTGGGAAGGGCTGGGTGGCGGAGGGCTGTGGGTGCCGTGGGAAGGGCTGGGTGGCGGAGGGCTGTGGGTGCCGTGGGCAGGGCTGGGTGGGGGAGGGCCGGGCTGTCGGTGCCGTGGGAAGGGCTGGGTGGCGGAGGGCCGGGCTGTGGGTGCCGTGGGAAGGGCTGGGTGGCGGAGGGCTGTGGGTGCCGTGGGCAGGGCTGGGTGGCGGAGGGCTGTGGGTGCCGTGGGCAGGGCTGGGTGGCGGAGGGCTGTGGGTGCCATGGGAAGGGCTGGGTGGCGGAGGGCTGTGGGTGCCGTGGGCAGGGCTGGGTGGGGCCGGGCTGTGGGTGCCGTGGGAAGGGCTGGGTGGCGGAGGGCTGTGGGTGCCGTGGGAAGGGCTGGGTGGCGGAGGGCCGGGCTGTGGGTGCCATGGGAAGGGCTGGGTGGCGGAGGGCCGGGCTGTGGGTGCCGTGGGAAGGGCTGGGTGGGGCCGGGCTGTGGGTGCCGTGGGAAGGGCTGGGTGGCGGAGGGCTGTGGGTGCCGTGGGAAGGGCTGGGTGGCGGAGGGCCGGGCTGTGGGTGCCGTGGGCAGGGCTGGGTGGGGGAGGGCCGGGCTGTGGGTGCCGTGGGAAGGGCTGGGTGGCGGAGGGCCGGGCTGTGGGTGCCGGGGGAAGGGCTGGGTGGCGAAGGGCCGGGCTGTGGGTGCCGTGGGCAGGGCTGGGTGGCGGAGGGCTGTGGGTGCCGTGGGAAGGGCTGGGTGGCGGAGGGCCGGGCTGTGGGTGCCGTGGGCAGGGCTGGGTGGCGGAGGGCTGTGGGTGCCGTGGGAAGGGATGGGTGGCGGAGGGCTGTGGGTGCCGTGGGAATGGCTGGGTGGCGGAGGGCCGGGCTGTGGGTGCCGGGGGAAGGGCTGGGTGGCGGAGGGCCGGGCTGTGGGTGCCGTGGGAAGGGATGGGTGGCGGAGGGCCGGGCTGTGGGTGCCGTGGGAAGGGCTGGGTGGGGGAGGGCTGTGGGTGTCGTGGGAAGGGCTAGGTGGGGGAGGGCTGTGGGTGCCGTGGGCAGGGCTGGGTGGCGGAGGGCTGTGGGTGCCGGGGGAAGGGCTGGGTGGCGGAGGGCTGTGGGTGCCGTGGGAAGGGCTGGGTGGCGGAGGGCCGGGCTGTGGGTGCCGTGGGAAGGGCTGGGTGGCGGAGAGCTGTGGGTGCCGTGGGAAGGGCTGGGTGGGGGAGGGCTGTGGGTGCCGTGGGCAGGGCTGGGTGGCGGAGGGCTGTGGGTGTCGTGGGAAGGGCTGGGTGGGGGAGGGCTGTGGGTGCCGTGGGAAGGGCTGGGTGGCGGAGGGCGGTGGGTGCCGTGGGAAGGGCTGGGTGGCGGAGGGCCGGGCTGTGGGTGCCGTGGGAAGGGCTGGGGGAGGGGCCCCGCAGGGGGTGGGCTGCCGGACCGACCCCCATTCTCACACTTTCATTGGGCGGGTATTGGGGGAGGTTTGGTCTCTTTTCCTGTTCTGTTGGGGCTGTGCTCCACCCGCGGTTTGGGGCACTCCCCACAGTTTGTTTTGTCCATCAGTTACTTCTGGTCTGTTTTGCTTTTTTGTGTCCCAGCTCCAGGCCGATGCCAGCGGCGGGCGCTGCCTCACCCTGCCCGCGGGAAGAGCGGGCAGGACAGGCAATCTCTGGGAAAACAGATCCAAATAAACATTATATACACATCAAATAAACAGCACCATCAAACTGTCCGACCCGAGACAATGCTGCTGGGGAGGGGGACCGCGGCTGCTGGGGGAGGGGGACCGCGGCTGCTGTGGAGGGGGACCGCGGCTGCTGTGGAGGGGGACCGCGGCTGCTGGGGAGGGGGACCGCGGCTGCTGGGGGAGGGGGACCGCGGCTGCTGGGGTGGGGGACCGCGGCTGCTGGGGGAGGGGGACCGCGGCTGCTGGGGGAGGGGGACCGCGGCTGCTGGGGGAGGGGGACCGCGGCTGCTGGGGGAGGGGGACCGCGGCTGCTGGGGGAGGGGGACCGCGGCTGCTGGGGGAGGGGGACCGCGGCTGTTGGGGGAGGGGGACCGCGGCTGCTGGGGAGGGGGATCGCGGCTGCTGGGGGAGGGGAATCGCGGCTGCTGGGGGAGGGGGACCGCGGCTGCTGGGGGAGGGGAGGTGAGCCGCGGCTGCTGGTGGAGGGGGACCACGGCTGCTGGGGGAGGGGGACCGCGGCTGCTGGGGAGGGGGACCGCGGCTGCTGGGGGAGGGGGACCGCGGCTGCTGGGGGAGGGGGACCGCGGCTGCTGGCGGAGGGGGACCGCGGCTGCTGGGGGAGGGGGACCGCGGCTGCTGGGGGAGGGGGACCGCGGCTGCTGGGGGAGGGGGACCGCGGCTACTGGGGGAGGGGAAGGGGGACCGCGGCTGCTGGGGGAGGGGGACCGCGGCTGCTGGGGAGGGGGACCGCGGCTACTGGGGGAGGGGGAGGGGGACCGCGGCTGCTGGGGGAGGGGGACCGCGGCTGCTGGGGAGGGGGACAGCGGCTGCTGGGGGAGGGGGACCGCGGCTGCTGGTGGAGGGGGACCGCGGCTGCTGGGGGAGGGGGACCGCGGCTGCTGGGGGAGGGGGACCGCGGCTGCTGGTGGAGGGGGACCGCGGCTGCTGGGGTAGGGGGACCGCGGGTGCTGGGGGAGGGGGAGGGGGGCCGCGGCTGCTGGGGGAGGGGAGGTCGGCCGCGGCTGCTGGGGGAGGGGGACCACGGCTGCTGGGGGAGGGGGACCGCGGCTGCTGGGGGAGGGGGACCGCGGCTGCTGGGGGAGGGGAGGTGAGCCGCGGCTGCTGGTGGAGGGGGACCACGGCTGCTGGGGGAGGGGGACCGCGGCTGCTGGGGGAGGGGGACCGCGGCTGCTGGGGGAGGGGGACCGCGGCTGCTGGGGGAGGGGGACCGCGGCTGCTGGCGGAGGGGGACCGCGGCTGCTTGGGGAGGGGGACCGCGGCTGCTGGGGGAGGGGGAGGGGGACCGCGGCTGCTGGGGGAGGGGGACCCCGGCTGCTGGGGAGGGGGCCCGCGGCTGCTGGGGGAGGGGGACAGCGGCTGCTGGGGGAGGGGGAGGGGGACCGCGGCTGCTGGGGGAGGGGGACCGCGGCTGCTGGGGGAGAGGGGGCGCGGCTGCTGGGGGAGGGTGAGGGGACAGCGGCTGCAGGGGGAGGGGGACCACGGCTGCTGGGGGAGGGGGAGGTGGACCGCGGCTGCTGGGGGTGGTGGAGGGGGGCCGCGGCTGCTGGGGGAGGGGGAGGGGGGCCGCGGCTGCTGGGGGAGGGGGACTGCGCCTGCTGGGGAGGGGGAGGGGGACCGCGGCTGCTGGGGGAGGGGGACCGCGGCTGCTGGGGGAGGGGGACCGCAGCTGCTGGGGGACGGGGACCGCGCCTGCTGGGGAGGGGGAGGGGGACCGCGGCTGCTGGGGGAGGGGGACCGCGGCTGCTGGGGGAGGGGGACCGCAGCTGCTGGGGAGGGGGACCGCGGCTGCTGGGGGAGGGGAGGGGGACCGCGGCTGCTGGGGGAGGGGGACCCCGGCTGCTCGGGGAGGGTAGGGGGTCCGCGGCTGCTGGGGGAGGGGAGGGGGACCGCGGCTGCTGGGGGAGGGGGACAGCGGTTGCTGGGGGAGGGGGACCGCGGCTGCTGGGGGAGGGGGAGGGGGGCCGCGGCTGCTGGGGGAGTGTGAGGGGACCGCGGCTGCTGGGGGAGGGGAGGGGGACCGCGGCTGCTGGGGGAGGCGGACCGCGGCTGCTGGGGGAGGGGGGCCGCGGCTGCTGGGGGAGGGGGACCGCGGCTGCTGGGGGAGGGGGGGCCGCGGCTGCTGGGGGAGGGGGTACCGCGGCTGCTGGGGGAGGGTGACCGCGGCTGCTCCGGGAGGGGAGGGGGACCGCGGCTGCTGGGGGAGGGGAGGGGGACCGCGGCTGCTGGGGGAGGGGGACCGCGGCTGCTGGGGGAGGGGGTACCGCGGCTGCTGGTGGAGGGGGAGCGGACCGCGGCTGCTGGGGGAGGGGGACAGCGGCTGCTGGGGAGGGGGACCGCGGCTGCTGGGGGAGGGGGAGGGGGGCCGCGGCTGCTGGGGGAGGGGGAGGGGGCCGCGGCTGCTGGGGAGGGGGGGGCGCGGCTGCTGGGGGAGAGTGAGGGGACCGCGGCTGCAGGGGGAGGGGGACCACGGCTGCTACGGGAGGGGAGGGGGGCCGCTGCTGCTGGGGGAGGGGAGGGGGACCGCGGCTGCTGGGGGAGGGGGACAGCGGCTGCTGGGGAGGGGGACTGCGGCTGCTGGGGGAGGGGAGGGGGGCCGCGTCTGCTGGGGGAGTGGGGGGGGGTACCGCGGCTGCTGGGGGAGGGTGACCGCGGCTGCTCCGGGAGGGGAGGGGGACCGCGGCTGCTGGGGGAGGGGAGGGGGACCGCGGCTGCTGGGGGAGGGGGACCGCGGCTGCTGGGGGAGGGGGGTACCGCGGCTGCTGGTGGAGGGGGAGCGGACCGCGGCTGCTGGGGGAGGGGGACAGCGGCTGCTGGGGAGGGGGACCGCGGCTGCTGGGGGAGGGGGAGGGGGGCCGCGGCTGCTGGGGGAGGGGGAGGGGGCCGCGGCTGCTGGGGAGGGGGGGCGCGGCTGCTGGGGGAGAGTGAGGGGACCGCGGCTGCAGGGGGAGGGGGACCACGGCTGCTACGGGAGGGGAGGGGGGCCGCTGCTGCTGGGGGAGGGGAGGGGGACCGCGGCTGCTGGGGGAGGGGGACAGCGGCTGCTGGGGAGGGGGACTGCGGCTGCTGGGGGAGGGGAGGGGGGCCGCGTCTGCTGGGGGAGTGGGGGGGGTACCGCGGCTGCTGGGGGAGGGGAGGGGGGACCGCGGCTGCTCGGGGAGGGTAGGGGGACCACACTTGCTGGGAGGTGGAGGGGGACCGCGGCTGCTAGACGAGGTGGAGGGGGCCCGCGGCTGCTGGGGGAGGGGGGAGCGATCTCGGCTGCTGGGGGAGGGGTGTCCCGAAGCGTGGTACATTGGCGAGACCGTGCCGACGCTGCAACAACGAATGAACGGACATCGCGCAACAATCGCCAGGCAGGAATGTTCCCTTCCAGTCGGGGAACACTTCAGCAGTCAAGGGCATTCAGCCTCTGATCTCCGGGTAAGCGTTCTCCAAGGCGGCCTTCAGGACCCGCGACAACGCAGAATCGCCGAGCAGAAACTTATAGCCAAGTTCCGCACACATGAGTTTGGCCTCAACCGGGACCTGGGATTCATGTCGCATTACATTCACCCCCCACCATCTGGCCTGCGAAATCCTACCAACTGTCCTGGCTTGGTACAATTCACACCTCTTTAACCTGGGGTTACCCCATCTCTGGATCTGTAAAGATTTAATCACCTGCTAATGCTCGCATTCCAAGCATTGTCTGGCATCTTTGAATTTGTCTATATATATGTTTCTGGAACATACCTCTTCATTCACCTGAGGAAGGAGCAGTGCTCCGAAAGCTAGTGACATCGAAACAAACCTATTGGACTTTATCCTGGTGTTGTAAGACTTCTTACTGCGCTCACCCCAGTCCAACGCCGGCATCTCCACATCATCTGTAAATACTGATATACTGCCCAGGGACCACTGCAAATAGTGATATACTACCCAGTGTTCACTGTAAATAATGATATACTACCCGGTGACCACTGTAAATAAAGGAATACCGCCCAGGAACCACAGTAAATAAAGACTTTCTACACAAGGACCACTGGAAATAATGATATACTACCCAGGGACCACTGCAGATGATGATATACTACCCAGTGATCATTGAAAATAATGACATACTGCACAGAGCAACTGTAAATAATGATATACTGCACAGAGCCACTGTAAATAATGATAGACTACCAGGGACCACTGTAAATATTGATATTCCACCCAGTGACCACTGTAAACAATGATATTCTACACAGGGACTACAGTAAATAATGATATTCTACACAGGGAACACTGTAAATAATGATATTGTACGCCGGGACCTCTGTTAATATTTATAAATAACCCAGGGACCACTGTAAATAAAGAAATACCACCCAGGGACCACCGTAAATAAAGGTATACCACCCAGGGACCATTGTAAATTATAATAACCTACCCAGGAACCGCTGTAAATAATGATATACCAGCCAGTGACCACTGTAAATAAAGAAATACCACCCAGGGACCACTGTAAATAAAAGTATACCACCCAGGGACTATTGTAAATAATAATATTCTACACAGTGGCCACTGTAAACAATGATATACAACTCAGTGACCACTGTAAATAAAGGTATCCCGCCCAGGAACCACTGTAATTAAAGCATTTCTATACAAGGACCACTGTAAATAATGATTATACTACCCAGGGACCACTGCAGATAATGATATACTTTCCAGTGATCATTGTAAATAATGATATACTACCCAGGGACCACTGCAGATAATGATATACTGCACACAACCACTGTGAATAATGACATACTACCCAGGGCACACTGTAAATAATGATATACTACCAAGGCACACTGAAAATAATGATATACTACCCAGGGACCACTAAAAATAAAGATATACTGCACAGAGACCACTGTAAATAAGGTAATACTGCCTAGGGACCACTGTTACTAATGATACACTGTCCAGGGGCCACTGTAAATAGTGATATAATACTGAGGGACAACTGTAAATAATGATATTCTACCCAGGGACAACTGCAAATAATGATGTACTACACAGGGGTCACTGTAAATACTGATTTACTACCCAGTGACCACTGTAAATAAAGATATACCGCCCGGGAACCATGTAAATAAAGACTTTCTACACAGGGGCCACTGTAAATAATGACATACTACACAGGGACCACTGTAAATAATGATATACTACCAGGGACCACTGTAAATAATGATATTCTACCCATGGAGCACTGTAAATACTTATATACTACCCATGGACAACGGCAAATTAAGATATACTATCCAGGGACAACTGTAGATAATTATATTCAACCCAGGGACAATTGTAAATAATGATATACTACCTAGGTACCACTGTAAATAAAGATATACTGCCGGGGGACGACTGTAAATAATGATATACCACCGAGTGAACACTGTAAATCATGATACTCTACCCAGGGACCACAGTAAATCATAGATCATAGAATTTACAGTGCAGAAGGAGGCCATTCGGCCCATCGAGTCTGCCCGGCTCTTGGAAAGAGCACCCTATCCAAGTCCACATCTCCACCCTATCCCCATAAGCGAGTAATCCCACCCAACACTAAGGGCAATTTTGGACACTAAGGCAATTTATGATGGCCAATTCACCTAAACTGCACATCTTTGGACTGTGGGAAAAACCGGAGCACCCGGAGGAAACCCACGCACACGCGGGGAGGATGTGCAGACTCCGCACAGACAGTGCCCCAAGCCGGGAATCGAACCTGCGACCCTGGAGCTGTGAAACAATTGTGCTATCCACTGTGCTACCGTGCCACACACTAAATGATATAGTGGTGCTGAATGATATAATAATATACCGTGCTGCCCACTAAATGATACAGTAGAATGATATACTTCCCAGGGACCACTGTAAATAAAGTTATCCCACCCAGGGACCACTGCAAATAAAGATAAACCACCCAGGGACCACTGTAAATAAAGATAAACAACCCAGGGACCACTGTAAATAAAGATAAACCACCCAGGGACCACTGTAAATAAAGATAAACCACACAGGGACCACTGTAAATAAAGATATACCACCCAGAGACCATTGTAAATAATGAAAAACAACCCGGGAACCACTGTAAATTAGATATACTGCACAGTGCCCACGGTAAATAATGATATTCTAATCAGAGACCATAGTAAATAATGATATACTACCAGGGATCACTGTAAATAAAGGTATACTGCCGAGGGACCACTGTAAATAAAGTCATACTATCCAGGGACTATTGTAGATAATGATATACTACACAGTGACCACTGTAAATAATGATATTCTAACCAGAGACAACAGCAAATAATGAAATATTACCCATGGACCACTGATATCCTGATCAGGGATCACTGTAAATTATGACATACTGCCCAGGTACCACTGTAAAAATAAAATACTGCCCAGGGAACGCTGTAAATAATGATCAACTACCCAGGGACCACTGTAAATAATGATACACTACCCAGGGACCACTGTAAATAATGATACACTACCCAGGGACCACAGTAAATAATGATATACTATCATGGGACCACTGTAATGAATGATATACTACCAGGAACCACTGTAAATTAAGACATACTACACAGGGACCACTGTAAATAATGATATACTACCCAGGGACCACTTTAAATAAAGGTACACTGCCCAGGGACCACTGTAAATAAAGACATACTACACAGGGGCCACTGTAAATAATTATTTACTACCCAGTGACCACTGTAAATAATTATATATTACCAGGAACCACTGTAAATAGAGGTACACTCCCAGGGACCATTGTAAATAAAGATATACTACCCAGTGACCACTGTAAATAATTATATACCACCCAGGGACCACTGTACATAATGATATACTACCCAAGGACGAATGTAAATAATGATAGACTACTCAGGGACCACTGTAGATAATGATATACTACCCAGGGACGAGTGTAAATAATGATATACTACCCAGGGACCACTGTAGATAATGATATACTACCCAGGTACGAATGTAAATAATGATAGACTACTCAGGGACCACTGTAAATAAAGATACACTGCCCAGGGCCGACTGCAAACAGTGATATACTGCACAGGCGCACTGCAAAAAAATTATATACTACCCTGGGACCACTGTAAATAATGATACGTTGCCCAGAAACCACTGGAAATAATGTTAAACTATGCAGGGAACACTGAAAATAATGATATACAGCACAGGAGCCAATTTAAATAATGATATTTTACTCAGGGACAACTGTAAATAATGATATTCTATCCAGGGTCAAATGCAAATAATAAAATACGACCCAGGCACAACTGTGAATAATGACATTCTGACCAGGGACCACTGTAAATGCTGATATTCTACCAGGGACTACAGTAAATAATGATTTACTACCCAGGGACCACTGCAGAAAATAATATACTACCGATGGACAGCTATACCAAGGAACCACTGTAAATAATGATATACTGCCCAGGGGCCACTGTCAACAATGATATTCTACCCAGTGACCACTGTAAATAATGATATTCTACCCAGTGACCACTGTAAATAATGTTATACTACTCAGGGACCACTGTAAATAAAGATATATTGCCCAGGGACTTCCTGCCCAGGGTCCACTGTAAATGATGATATACTCCCCAGGCACTACTGTAAATGATGATATACTACCCAGGGACCACTGTAAATAATGATATACACCCCAGGGACCACTGTAAATAATGATATACTACCCACGGACCTCTGTAAATAATGATATACTACCCAGGGACCACTTTAAATAATGATATACTATCATGGGACCACTGTAATGAATGATATACTACCAGGAACCACTGTAAATTAAGACATACTGCACAGGGACCACTGTAAATAATGATATACTACCCAGGGACCACTGTAAATAAAGGTACACTGCCCAGGGACCACTGTAAATAAAGATACACTGCCCAGGGACCACTGTAGATAATGATATACTACCCAGGTACGAATGTAAATAATGATAGACTACTCAGGGACCACTGTAAATAAAGATACACTGCCCAGGGCCGACTGCAAACAGTGATATACTGCACAGGCGCACTGCAAAAAAATTATATACTACCCTGGGACCACTGTAAATAATGATACGTTTCCCAGAAACCACTGGAAATAATGTTAAACTATGCAGGGAACAGTAAAAATAATGATATACAGCACAGGGGCCAATTTAAATAATGATATTTTACTCAGGGACAACTGTAAATAATGATATTCTACACCGGGACCAGTGTAAATAATGATATTCTATCCAGGGTCAAATGCAAATAATAATGTACTACCCAGGCACAACTGTAAATAATGACATTCTGACCAGGGACCACTGTAAATGCTGACATTCTACCAGGGACTACAGTAATTAATGATTTACTACCCAGGGACCACTGCAGAATATAATATACTATCGATGGACAACTATTAATAATGGTGAAGTGCCCATGGAACGCTGTAACTAAAGATATTATACCAAGGAACCACTGTAAATAATGATATACGACCCAAGGACCACTGTAAACAATGATAGTCTACCCAGTGAACACTGTAAATAATGATATACTACCGAGGGACCACTGTAAATAAAGACTTACTGCCCAGGGTCCACTTTAAAAAATGATATACGCCCCAGGCACTACTGTAAATGATGATATACTACCCAGGGACCACTGTAAATAATGATATACTACCCAGGGACCACTGTAAATAAAGACTTACTGCCCAGGGTCCACTGTAAATGATTATATACTCCCCAGGCACTACTGTAAATGATGATATACTACCCAGGGACCACTGTAAATAATGATATACTACTCAGGGACCACTGTAAATAATGATATACTACCCAGGGACCACTATCAATAATGATATTCTACACAGGGACCACTGTAAATAATGACAAACTGCCCAGGGTCCACTGTAAATGATGATATACTCCCCAGGCACTACTGTAAATGATGATATACTACCCAGGCACTGCTGTAAATGATGATATACTACCCAGGGACCAGTGTAGATAATGATATTCTACCCAGGGACCACTGCAAATAATAATATTCTAATCAGAGAGCACTGCAAATAATGATATACTACATAGGGACCATTGTAAATAATCATCCACTATCAAGGGACCACTGTAAATAATGATATACTGCCGAGGGACCACTGTCAGTAATGAAATACTATCCAGGGACCACTGTAAATCATGATGTATCACTCTGGGACCACTGTAGATAATACTACACTACACTGGGTCCACTGTAAATAATGATATGTTACCCAGGGACCACTATGAATAATGATATACCGTCCAGAGACCACTGCAAATAATTATATATCACCAAGGGACAAATGTAAATAATGATATGCAATCCAGGGACCACTGTAAAGGATGATATACTACCCAGTGACCTGTGTAAATAATGATATACTACCCAGGGACCACTGTAAATAATGATATACTTCCCAGGAACCGCGGTCAATGATGATATACTACCCAGAGCCCACTGTGATTAATGATATATTGCCCAGGGACCACTGTAAATAATGATATACTACACAGGGACCACTGTAAATAATGGTATACTGCCCAGGGACCACTGTGCTTAATGATATATTGCCCAGTGACCACTGTAAATAATGTTATACTGCCCATGGACCACTGTGAATAAAGATGTACTGCACAGTGCACACTATAATTGATGACATACTGTCCAGGGCCCACTGTAAATCATGATATACCACCCTGGGACCACTGTAAATAACGATATACTACGCAGGGACCACTGTTGAAAATGATATACTACCCAGGGGCTACAGTAAATAAAGATATACTATCCAGGGACAACTGTAAATAATGATATGCTGCTCAGGGACCACTGTAAATAATGAAATACTACCAGGGTCCCACTGAAAATAATGATATACAACGCAGGGACGACTGTATATTGGACATGATACCCATGGTCCACTGTAAGTAATGATATACTCCCCATGGAACACTATAAATAAAGATATACTGCCCACGGTCCACTAAAAATAATGATATACTGCCCTGGCGCCACTGTAAATAATGAAATACT
Source organism: Scyliorhinus torazame (assembly GCF_047496885.1). NCBI lineage: Eukaryota > Metazoa > Chordata > Chondrichthyes > Carcharhiniformes > Scyliorhinidae > Scyliorhinus > Scyliorhinus torazame. The sequence goes on along the minus strand of NW_027308025.1, from coordinate 10,317 downwards.
ATCCAGTGACCACTGTAAATGATGATAACTGCCCACAGCCAATGTAAATACTAGTATACTACACAGGGACCACTGTATATAATGATATACTATCCAGGGATCACGGCAAATAATGATGTACTACCCAGGGTACATTGTAAATAATGATATTCTACCCAGGGTCCACTGTAAATATTGATATACTATCCAAGTACCATAGTAAATAAAAATTAATATCCCAGGAGCCAGTGTAAATAATGATATACTGCTCAGGGACCACTGTAAATAATGATGTACTACCCAGGGACCACTGTAAATAATGATATACTACCCAGGGAACACTGTAAATAATTATATTCTACCCAGGGACCACTGTAAATATTGGTATACTATCCAAGTACCACAGTAAATAATAATTTATATCCCAGGAACCAGTGTAAATAATGATATTCTACCCAGGGACCACTGTAAATATTGATGTACTACCCAGGGAACACTGTAAATAATGATATTCTACCCAGGGACCACTGTAAATATTGATATACTATCCAAGTACCACAGTAAATAATAAATTATATCCCAGGAACCAGTGTAAATAATGATATTCTACCCAGGGACCACTGTAAATATTGAGACATTACACAGGGACCACTGTAAATAATGATATTCTACACAGGGACCACTGTAAACAATGATATAATACCCAGGGACCGCTGTAAATAATGATATTCTACCCAGGGACAACTGTAAATAATTATATTCTACCCAGGGACCACTGAACATAATGAAATACTACCCAGGGACCACTATAAATAATGATATACTACCATGGGACCACTGTAAATAATGATATTCTAACCAGTGACCACTGTAAATAATGATATTCTGCCCAGGGACCACTGTAAATAATGATATTCCGCCCAGAGACCACTGTAAATAATGAGATACTACCCAGTGACAACTGTAAATAATGATATTCTACCCAGGGACCACTGTAAATATTCATATACTACCCAAGGACCACTGTAAATAATAATATTCTAATCAGAGAGCACTGCAAATAAAGATATTCTAGCCAGGGACAACTGTAAATAATGATATACTACATCGGGACCATTGGAAATAATCATCCGCTATCAATCCACTACCACTGTAAATAATGATATACTACCCATGGCAACTGAAAATAATGATATACTACCCACGGCCACTGTAAATAATACGAAGTCTTACAACACCAGGTTAAAGTCCAACAGGTTTGTTTCGATGTCACTAGCTTTCGGAGCGCTGCTCCTTCCTCAGGTGAATGAAGAGGTATGTTCCAGAAACACATATTTAGACAAATTCAAAGATGTCAAACAATGCTTGGAATGCGACCATTAGCAGGTGATTAAATCTTTACAGATCCAGAGATGGGGTAACACCAGGTTAAAGAGGTATGAATTGTGTCAAGCCAGGACAGTTGGTAGGATTTCGTAGGCCAGATGGTGGGGGATGAATGTAATGCGACATGAATCCCAGGTCCCGGTTGACCACTGTAAATAATGATATACTACCCTGGCACCACTGTAAATAATGATATACTACCCACGGCCACTGTAAATAATGATATACTACCCTGGGACCACTGTAATTAATCATATTCTTCACAGGGACCACAATAAATAATTATATACTACCCTGGGAGCACTGTAAATAATGATATACTATCCAGTGAGAAATCTAAATAAAAATATACTTCCGAGGGACCACTGTAATTAAAGATACAACATCCAGAATCCATTGTAAATAATGAGATACTACACAGGGATCACGCTAAATAATGATATACTACCCTGGGACCACTGTAAATAATCATATTCTTCACAGGGACCACAATAAATAATGATATACTACCCAGTAACCAGTATTAAATAATGATATACTACCCAGTGACCAGTGTAAATAATGATATACTACCCTGGGACAACTGTAAATAATCATATTCTTCACAGGGACCACAATAAATAATGATATACTGCCCAGTAACCAGTATAAATAATGATATACTACCCAGCGACCAGTGTAAATAATGATATACTACCCAGGGACCATTGTAGTTACTGATATACTATCCAGGGTTCACGGTAAATAATGATATACTACCCTGGGACCACTGTAAATAATCATATTCTTCACAGGGACCACAATAAATAATGATATACTGCCCAGTAACCAGTATAAATAATGATATACTACCCAGCGACCAGTGTAAATAATGATATACTACCCAGGGACCATTGTAGTTACTGATATATTATCCAGGGTTCACGGTAAATAATGATATACCACCCTGGGACCACTGTAAATAATGTTATACCATCCAGCGACAACTCTAAATAAAGATACACTACCGAGGAAACACTGTAATTAAAGATACACCATCCAGAGTCCATTGTAAATAATGAGATACTACCCAGGGACCACAGTAAATAATGAGATACTTCCCAGGGACCATTGTAGATACGTATATACTACCCAGAGACCACTGTAAATAATGATATTCTCCACAGGGACCACAGTAAATAATGAGATACAACCCAGGGACCACAGTAAATAATGAGATAATACCCAGGGACCACTGTAAATAATGAGAAACTACCCAGCGACCACAGTAAATAATGAGATAATACCCAGGGACCACTGTAAATAATGATATATTACCCAGGGACCATTGTAGATCCTGATACTCTACCCAGGGACCACTCTAAATAATGATATACTTCCCAGGGACCACTGCAAATAATGATATTCTCCCCAAACCACAGTAAATAATGAGATTATACCCAGGGACCACTGTAAATAATGATATATTACACAGGGACCATTGTAGATCCTGATACTCTACCCAGGGACCACTGTAAATAATGATATACTACCTAGGGACCACTGTAAATAATGATATTCTCCCCAAACCACTGCAAATAATGAGATAATACCCAGGGACCATTGTAGATAAGAATATACTCCCCAGAGACCACTGTAAATAATGAGATACTACCCAGGGACCACTGTAAGTAATGAGACAATACCCAGGGACCATTGTAGATACTGATATACCACTCAGGGACTATTGTAAATAATGAGATACTACCCAGGGACCACTGTAAGTAATGAGATAATACCCAGGGACCATTGTAGATACTGATATACCACTCAGGGACCACTGTAAATAATGAGATACTACCCTGGGACCACAGTAAACAATGATGTACTACCCAGCGACCACAGTAAATAATGAGATAATACCGAGGGACCATTGTAGATACTGATATACCACTCAGGGACCACTGTAAATAATGATATACTACCCAGGGACCACTGTAAATAATGATATACTACCCAGGGACCACTGTAAGTAATGAGATAATACCCAGGGACCATTGTAGATACTGATATACCACTCAGGCACTATTGTAAATAATGAGATACTACCCAGGGACCACTGTAAGTAATGAGATAATACCCAGGGACCATTGTAGATACTGATATACCACTCAGGGACCACTGTAAATAATGAGATACTACCCTGGGACTACAGTAAATAATGATGTACTACCCAGCGACCACAGTAAATAATGAGATAATACCGAGGGACCATTGTAGATACTGATATACCACTCAGGGACCACTGTAAATAATGATATACTCCCCAGAGACCACTGTAAATAATGAGATACTACCCAGGGACCACTGTAAGTAATGAGATAATACCCAGGGACCATTGTAGATACTGATATACCACTCAGGGACTATTGTAAATAATGAGATACTACCCAGGGACCACTGTAAGTAATGAGATAATACCCAGGGACCATTGTAGATACTGATATACCACTCAGGGATCACTGTAAATAATGAGATACTACCCTGGGACCACAGTAAATAATGATGTACTACCCAGCGACCACAGTAAATAATGAGATAATACCGAGGGACCATTGTAGATACTGATATACCACTCAGGGACCACTGTAAATAATGATATACTACACAGGGACCACTGTAAATAATGATATACTACCCAGAGACCAATGTAAATAAAGATGTTCTCCCCAGGGACCACAGTAAATAATGAGAAAATACCCAGGGACCATTGTAGATACTGATATACCACTCAGGGACCATTGTAAATGATGAGATACTACCCTGGGACCACAGTAAATAATGATATACATCCCAGGGACCACAGTAAATAATGAGATAATACCCAGGGACCATTGTAGATACTATTATACCACACAGGGACCATTGTAAATAATGAGATACTACTCTGGGACCACAGTAAATAATGAGATACTACCCTGGGACCACAGTAAATAATGATATACTACCCAGGGACCACAGTAAATAATGAAATAATACCCAGGGACCATTGTAGGCACTGATATAACACACAGGGACCATTGTAAATAATGTGATACTACCTAGGGACCACAGTAAATGATGATATTCTACCCAGGGACCTCAGTAAATAATGAGATAATACCCAGGGGCCATTGTAGATACGGATATACCACTCAGGGACCACTGTAAATAATGCTATACTACCCAGGGACCACTGTAAATAATGATGTACTACCCAGCGACCACTGTAAATAATGGTATACTGCCCAGGGACCACTGTGCTTAATGATATATTGCCCAGTGACCACTGTAAATAATGATATACTGCCAATGGACCACTGTGATTAAAGATGTACTGCACAGTGCAGACTATAATTGATGACATACTGTCCAGGGCCCACTGTAAATCGTGATATACCACCCTGGGACCACTGTAAATAACGATATACTACGCAGGGACCACTGTTGAAAATGATATACTACCCAGGGGCTACAGTAAATAAAGATATACTATCCATGGACAACTGAAAATAATGATATCCTACCCAGGGACAACTGTAAATAATGATATACTGCTCAGGGACCACTGTAAATAATGAAATACTACCAGGGGCCCACTGAAAATAATGATATACAACGCAGGGACGACTGTATATTGGACATGATACCCATGGTCCACTGTAAGTAATGATATACTCCCCAGGGAACACTATAAATAAAGATATACTGCCCACGGTCCACTAAAAATAATGATATACTGCCCTGGCGCCACTGTAAATATTGAAATACTATCCAGTGACCACTGTAAATGATGATAACTGCCCACAGCCAATGTAAATAATAGTATACTACACAGGGACCACAGTAAATAATGATATACTACCCAGGGATCACGGTAAATAATGATGTACTACCCAGGGTACATTGTAAATAATGATATTCTACCCAGGGTCCACTGTAAATACTGATATACTATCCAAGTACCACAGTAAATAATAATTAATATCCCAGGAGCCAGTGTAAATAATGATATACTGCTCAGGGACCACTGTATATAATGATGTACTACCCAGGGACCACTGTAAATCATGAAATACTACCAGGGGCCCACTGTAAATAATGATATACAACGCAGGGACGACTGTAAATATTGATATACTACCCAGGGAATACTGTAAATAATGATATTCTACCCAGGGACCACTGTAAATATTGGTATACTATCCAAGTACCACAGTAAATAATAATTTATATCCCAGGAACCAGTGTAAATAATGATATTCTACCTAGGGACCACTGTAAATATTGAGACATTACACAGGGACCACTGTAAACAATGATATAATACCCAGGGACCACTGTAAATAATGATATAATACCCAGGGACCACTGTAAACAATGATATAATACCCAGGGACCACTGTAAATAATGATATACTACCCAGGGACCACTGCTAATAATGATATTCTACACAGGGACCACTGTAAATGTTAATATACTACCCAGGGACCACTGTAAATAATGATATTCTACACAGGGACCACTTAACATAATGAAATACTACACAGGGACCACTGTAAATAATGATATTCTACCCAGGGACCACTGTAAATAATGATATTCTACCCAGGGACCACTGTAAATAATGATATACTACCATGGGACCACTGTAAATAATGATATTCTAGCCAGGGACAACTGTAAATAATGATATACTACATCGGGACCATTGGAAATAATCATCCACTATCAAGGGACCACTGTAAATAATGATATACTACCCATGGGAACTGTAAATACTGATATACTACCCACGGCCACTGTAAATAATACGAAGTCTTACAACACCAGGTTAAAGTCCAACAGGTTTCTTTCGATGTCACTAGCTTTCGGAGCGCTGCTCCTTCCTCAGGTGAATGAAGAGGTATGATCCAGAAACACATATATAGACAAATTCAAAGATGCCAAACAATGCTTGGAATGCGACCATTAGCAGGTGATTAAATCGTTACAGATCCAGAGATGGGGTAACCCCAGGTTAACGAGATGTGAATTGCATCAAGCCAGGACAGTTGGTGTGATTTCGCAGGCCAGATGGTGGGGGATGAATGTAATGTGACATGAATACCAGGTCCCGGTTGACCACTGTAAATAATGATATACTACCCTGGGAGCACTGTAAATAATGGTATACTACCCACGGCCACTGTAAATAATGATATACTACCCTGGGACCACTGTAAATAATCATATTCTTCACAGGGACCACAATAAATAATTATATACTACCCTGGGAGCACTGTAAATAATGATATACTATCCAGTGACCAGTGTAAATAATGATATTCTCCACAGGGACCACAATAAATAATTATATACTACCCTGGGAGCACAATAAATAATTATATACTACCCTGGGAGCACTGTAAATAATGATATACTATCCAGTGACAAATCTAAATAAAAATATACTACCGAGGGACCACTGTAATTAAAGATACAACATCCAGAATCCATTGTAAATAATGAGATACTACCCAGGGATCACGCTAAATAATGATATACTACCCTGGGACCACTGTAAATAATCATATTCTTCACAGGGACCACAATAAATAATGATATACTGCCCAGTAACCAGTATAAATAATGATATACTACCCAGTGACCAGTGTAAATAATAATATACTACCCATGGACCATTGTAGTTACTGATATACTATCCAGGGTTCACGGTAAATAATGATATACCACCCTGGGACCACTGTAAATAATGTTATACCATCCAGCGACAACTCTAAATAAAGATACACTACCGAGGAAACACTGTAATTAAAAATACACCATCCAGAGTCCATTGTAAATAATGAGATACTACCCAGGGACCCCTGTAAGTAATGATATTCTCCACAGGGACCACAGTAAATAATGAGATACAACCCAGGGACCACAGTGAATAATGAGATACTACCCAGGGACCATTGTAGATACGGATATACTACCCAAAGACCACTGTAAATAATGATATTCTCCACAGGGACCACAGTAAATAATGAGATAATACCCAGGGACCACTGTAAATAATGATATACTACCCAGGGACCACAGTAAATAATGAGATAATACCCAGGGCCCACTGTAAATAATGATATATTACCCAGGGACCATTGTAGATCCTGATACTCTACCCAGGGACCACTCTAAATAATGATATACTTCCCAGGGACCACTGCAAATAAAGATATTCTCCCCACACCACAGTAAATAATGAGATTATACCCAGGGAGCACTGTAAATAATGATATATTACCCAGGAACCATTGTAGATCCTGATACTCTACACAGGGACCACTGTAAATAATGATATACTACCTTGGGACCACTGTAAATAATGATATTCTCCCCAAACCACTGCAAATAATGAGATAATACCCAGGGACCATTGTAGATAAGAATATACTCCCCAGAGACCACTGTAAATAATGATATTCTCCCCAGGGACCACAGTAAATAATGAGATAATACCCAGGGACCATTGTAGATACTGATATACCACTCAGGGACCATTGTAAATGATGAGATACTACCCTGGGACCACAGTAAATAATGATATACGACCCATTGACAACAGTAAATAATGAGATAATACCCAGGGACCATTGTAGATACTGATATACCACTCAGGGACCATTGTAAATGATGAGATACTACCCTGGGACCACAGTAAATAATGATATACTACCCATTGACCACAGTAAATAATGAGATAATACCCAGGGACCATTGTAGATACTGATATACCACTCAGGGACCATTGTAAATGATGTGATACTACCCTGGGACCACAGTAAATAATGATATACTACCCATTGACCACAGTAAATAATGAGATAATACCCAGGGACCATTGTAGATACTATTATACCACACAGGGACCATTGTAAATATGAGATACTACCCTGGAACCACAGTAAATAATGAGATACTACCCTGGAACCACAGTAAATAATGAGATACTACCCTGGGACCACAGTAAATAATGATATACTACCCAGGGACCACAGTAAATAATGAGATACTACACTGGGACCACAGTCAATAATGAGATACTACCCTGGGACCACAGTAAATAATGATATACTACCCAGGGACCACAGTAAATAATGAGATACTACCCTGGGACCACAGTGAATAATGAGATACTACCCTGGGACCACAGTAAATAATGATATACTACCCAGGGACCACAGTAAATAATGAGATACTACCCAGGGACCATTGTAGATACGGATATACTACCCAAAGACCACTGTAAATAATGATATTCTCCACAGGGACCACAGTAAATAATGAGATAATACCCAGGGACCACTGTAAATAATGATATACTACCCAGGGACCACAGTAAATAATGAGATAATACCCAGGGCCCACTGTAAATAATGATATATTACCCAGGGACCATTGTAGATCCTGATACTCTACCCAGGGACCACTCTAAATAATGATATACTTCCCAGGGACCACTGCAAATAAAGATATTCTCCCCACACCACAGTAAATAATGAGATTATACCCAGGGAGCACTGTAAATAATGATATATTACCCAGGAACCATTGTAGATCCTGATACTCTACACAGGGACCACTGTAAATAATGATATACTACCTTGGGACCACTGTAAATAATGATATTCTCCCCAAACCACTGCAAATAATGAGATAATACCCAGGGACCATTGTAGATAAGAATATACTCCCCAGAGACCACTGTAAATAATGATATTCTCCCCAGGGACCACAGTAAATAATGAGATAATACCCAGGGACCATTGTAGATACTGATATACCACTCAGGGACCATTGTAAATGATGAGATACTACCCTGGGACCACAGTAAATAATGATATACTACCCATTGACAACAGTAAATAATGAGATAATACCCAGGGACCATTGTAGATACTGATATACCACTCAGGGACCATTGTAAATGATGAGATACTACCCTGGGACCACAGTAAATAATGATATACTACCCATTCACCACAGTAAATAATGAGATAATACCCAGGGACCATTGTAGATACTGATATACCACTCAGGGACCATTGTAAATGATGTGATACTACCCTGGGACCACAGTAAATAATGATATACTACCCAGTGACCACAGTAAATAATGAGATAATACCCAGGGACCATTGTAGATACTATTATACCACACAGGGACCATTGTAAATATGAGATACTACCCTGGAACCACAGTAAATAATGAGATACTACCCTGGAACCACAGTAAATAATGAGATACTACCCTGGGACCACAGTAAATAATGATATACTACCCAGGGACCACAGTAAATAATGAGATACTACACTGGGACCACAGTCAATAATGAGATACTACCCTGGGACCACAGTAAATAATGATATACTACCCAGGGACCACAGTAAATAATGAGATACTACCCTGGGACCACAGTGAATAATGAGATACTACCCTGGGACCACAGTAAATAATGATATACTACCCAGGGACCACAGTAAATAATGAGATACTTCCCAGGGACCATTGTAGATACGTATATACTACCCAGAGACCACTGTAAATAATGGTATTCTCCACAGGGACCACAGTAAAAAATGAGATAATACCCAGGGACCACTGTAAATAATGATATATTGCCCAGGGACCATTGTAGATCCTGATACTCTACCCAGGGACCACTCTAAATAATGATATACTTCCCAGGGACCACTGCAATAAAGATATTCTCCCCAAACCACAGTAAATAATGAGATTATACCCAGGGAGCACTGTAAATAGTGATATATTACCCAGGGACCATTGTAGATCCTGATACTCTACCCAGGGACCACTGTAAATAATGATATACTGTCTAGGGACCACTGTAAATAATGATATTCTCCCCAAAACCACTGCAAAT